>NC_134360.1:6185702-6383202 GCF_048569485.1 Anomaloglossus baeobatrachus | reverse complement strand
GAGCGATCGGAATGCTGATCGCAATAGCCCCCTAGGGGGACTAGTAAAATAAAAAAAAAAGTTAAAAAATAAGTTTTAAAAAATTAAAAAAAAACAAAAAAACCTAAAAGTTCAAATCACCCCCCATTCGCCCCATTGAAAATTAAAGGGTTAAAAAAAATAAAAAATATACACACATTTGGTATCGCCGCGTTCAGAAACGCCCGATCTATCAAAATATAAAATCAATTAATCTGATCAGTAAACGGCGTAGCGGCAAAAAAATTCCAAACGCCAAAACGACGTTTTTTTGTCGCCACAACTTTTGCGCAAAATGCAATAAGAGGCGATCAAAACGTAGCATCTGCGCAAAAATGGTACCGTTAAAAACGTCAGCTCGAGACGCAAAAAATAAGCCGTCATTGAGCCTAAGATCCCAAAAATTGAGAACGCTACGGGTCACGGAATATGGCGTAAAACGTGCGCCACTTTTTTCGGACAAACTTCCGATTTTTTTTTAACCCCTTATATAAAAGTAAACCTATACATGTTTGGTGTCTAAGAACTCGCACTGACCTGAGGCATCACACCCACACATCAGTTTTACCATATAGTGAACACTGAATAAAATATCTCAAAAACCATAGTGCTATCGCACTTTTTTTGCAATTTTTCAGCATTTGGAATTTTTTTGCCATTTTCTAGTACACAATATGGTAAAACTGATGGTTTCATTTAAAAGTACAGCTCGTTCCGCAAAAAATGAGCCCTCACATGACCATATTGACTGAAAAATAAAAAAGTTACGTCTCTCAGAAAAAGAATGGCGAAAAAAAAAAACGGAAAGCGAAAAATCGGCCGGTCGTGAAGGGGTTACGAAGGAGGAAACCCAGCGTTTGGTGATGTCCATGGGTTCCAGACTTAAGGCAGTGATTGCCTCCAAAGGATTCGCAACAAAATATTGAAAATAAAAATATTTTGTTTGGGTTTGGTTTATTTGTCCAATTCCTTTTGACCTCCTAAAATGTGGAGTGTTTGTAAAGAAATGTGACAATTCCTACAATTTCTATCAGATATTTTTGTTCAAACCTTCAAATTAAACGTTACAATCTGCACTTGAATTCTGTTGTAGAGGTTTCATTTCAAATCCAATGTGGTGGCATGCAGAGCCCAACTCGCCAAAATTGTGTCACTGGCCAAATATTTCTGGACCTAACTGTATGTATGTATGTGTGTGTGTGTGTGTGTGTGTGTGTGTGTGTGTGTGTGTGTGTGTGCATGTTATGTGACAGAGTTTTGTTTTTTCCCTGGTCAGTAGCAGGACCAGGAAGGAGACTCAGGCCTCTCTACTATCAGGAGTATCCCTGAGATAAGGGATATCATATGGGCCCTAGATTGAGGGACATCTTAGGAGCCTCAATTCTCTGGTCTCCCAAAGTCTTCAGGACACAGCTTATAACAAATGAAAGCTATATATAAAGTATATAGAGTATATATATAAAGTATATAGAGTATTACAGCTCCATATCAGCTACCGATTATATAGAGCTACCATAGTACTGTGTGCGTGTGTACGATATATTAGGTCATCAATAAAAAACATGTATTAATTAGTGATGAGTGAATACATTTGTGTAGAATGGAATTATACTTGATTTTACAAAAATCCACATTTGCCAAAATGTGATTTTGCAGATGATTTTGCAATTGAATTTCATCCATGGATTCAGGAAGATGGTGGCAGTCTGGATACCGCTAACATTTCCCATATAAAGCCATCTAAATGTAACAACCTTAATATCTTCTGCTCCCCTTATTACTCCCCTCTCCGGACGCTCCTCACTATCATGTCACCCGGCCGGTCCTCTCCACATCTTCAGACCACCTGTCACTCTAAAATGCCTATCCTTCTTGCGGTGGGCTGGGGCTTACAGGCTTGATTAGGCCTGGAGGGGTATTCACAGACAAGGTTGGGGCTCACGCCATGGTGCCGACCTACGGTGCTCGCATGGACAGACCCCTTACAGGCCTCATCAGACCCGGAAGTCTGCGCCCAGCTTGAAAGGACTGGGAAATTTAATGTGACAGATAGCTGGAAATCCGTCAGGAAATTCAATTCACATTTAACTTATTCAAAACAAATTAAATGTGCCCCAAATGCAAATAAAAAAAAGCCGTTTATGAAATTCTGAAATTGTGATTTGACGCCCCATGAGGTCACCTGGGACAGCGGCAGTGCCGAGGAGACCAGGGCAGGAGCAGGGCCCAGAAACAAGCGTTGGAGCGGTGGAGACCAGCACCTGACCCTGTACCATATGAATCCAGGAAAATACGGGCTGGCTGACATTTTACTGGATACGTGCAAATCAAAGTGCCCAAAATTCCCATTCTCTGGGATCCGTGAATTTGGATGACATTCTAAATGAATTTGATTTCTTTAGAATAAATTCACTCATTGGAAGTAAATGCACAATGTTTATGCATCCATATAACCAGGAAAATGGCAGCACTCCAGATGTGGGATAGTAAAAAATCTATTATTTATCCTATCTACAGCAGGTAAAATAAGTATTGAATGCACCACCAGTTTTCTAAGTAAATATATTTCTAAACGTGCTATTGACATGAACTTCTCACCAGATGTCAGTAACAACCCATCCAATCCACATATGTCTGTCTTGCTGAAATGTCCTCCCTCGTTTCATCTTCATCATCCCGGTAGATGCAGTACAGCAGATTTTTAGCAGGAATGTCTAGGTACAATTGTCCATTCATCCTTCCTTCACTTATATGAAGTTTCCAGTGCCGTCTGCTGAAAAACAGCCGCACTCCATGATGTTCCCTCCTACACACTTCACTGTTATTGGTGTTTTGGGATGATTTGCCTTTTGGCCTCCAAACATGGTGTGTGTGGAGACACGGGGCTCAGTGGGTGCTCTCGTCCACTAAAAACCGCCGCCTTTAGAAAGACAGAGTGGCTCAGGGCTCATCCCAACTGAACGCTGGCCTCCTTAACCGTGGGCGTAACACTACTCAGACAACACAGGGTGAGGGAACCACAATAATTAGACTTTATTGGATCCCCAAACAATTAACGGCACATAACACATAACCAGCAAAACACAAATGTAACTGGCAACAGAGTCTCACCCTTCCGCTGGCTCACCAGGGATTTAGAATGTCCATGCCTCAGAGGTTCCAGGGCTATTTACTCCAATCCAGCAGCACCCCGCTTTTGGCGGGCACCCACCGAGAAAGGAATAATGCCAGATTCAGGAAGCTGTGTGAGGTCTGCAAAGTCTGTAACAGGTGACTGAACTGTCCCAACCTGAGTGTCCTCCTTAGGTAGTCCTGGTATGATGTTACAATCCTGGCAGCCGGAGTCGAAATCCCTAGGCTGTGGATATGGTCTCCAACCGGAACCGGAGTCCCTAGATTGAAGCCATAAGATATCCTGATCCTCTAGTCAGCTCCGAAGAGCTTAGACTGGATCCATCAGCATCCATCAACAACCTGGTTGCTTAAAGAAATCCCTTTTATAGCCACAGCCTTCCACTTGGATACACTGCGTCCTCATCGATTGGTTGGACAAGATCGCCTCTCCCATTGGATGAATCTCAAGCTGCATGGAGAATGTTCATCCAAATGATGTCTACAGAAAAACTGAGGATATCTACATGAAGTCTGCAAGTCACAGACTCGACAATGGCTACTAAGGTAATCACATTAGCAATACACAACTACGTTACAATGGTTACTGGAAAAGTCTAGAGAACAATACGTCTGGCTCTCAGTGGCTTATCCCCCGTCTATAAACAATCTATCATCCTGTCTGGCTGAATTTTAAGAAACTTTAACCCATGAGAGTCCATGTCGCACAGTGTGTATTATTGCATCCAAAGAGTTCAGTTTTGGTCTCATCTGAGCAGACTATATGCTCCAGTATTTCTCAGGTTTGACTAAATATTGTTGAATAAATTAACACTCTTGAACCTGCTTTTTGTTCAGCAGTGGAGTCTTGCTTGGTGAGCATGCATACAGAAGCGTGCATACAGGAGCGTGCATACAGGCCATGGAGGGGGAATGTATAGAGGCCATGGAGGGGGAGAGCATACAGGCCATAGAGAGGGAGTGCATACAGGCCATGGAGGGGGAGTGCATAGAGGCCATGGAAGGGGAGTGCATACAGGCCATGGAAGGGGAGTGCATACAGGCCATGGAGGAGAAGAGCATACAGTCCATGGAGGGGGATTACATACAGGCCATGGAGGGGAGCGCAAACAGGCCATGGAGGAGGAGTGCACAGAGGCCATGGAGGGGGAGCACATACAGGCCATGGAGGGGGAGTGCATACAGGCCATGGAGGGGAGTGCATACAGGCCATGGAGGAGGAGTGCACAGAGGCCATGGAGGAGGAGTGCATACAAGCCATGGAGGGGCAGTGCATACAGGCCATGGAGGGGGAGAGCATAAAGGCCATGGAGGGGGAGTGCATACAGGCCATGGAAGGGAGCGCATACAGGCCATGGAGGAGGAGTGCACAGAGGCCATGGAAGAGGAGTGCATACAAGCCATGGAAAGGGAATGCATACAGGCCATGGAGGAGGAGTGCATACAGGCCATGGAGGGGGAGTGCATACAAGCCATGGAGGGGGAGAGCATACAGACCATGGAGGGGGAGTGCATACAGGCCATGGAGAAAGAATTCATACAGGCCATGGAGGAGGAGTGCATACAGGCCATGGAGGGGGAGTGCATACAGGCCATGGAGGAGGAGTGCACAGAGGCCATGGAGGAGGAGTGCATACAAGCCATGGAGGGGCAGTGCATACAGGCCATGGAGGGGGAGAGCATAAAGGCCATGGAGGGGGAGTGCATACAGGCCATGGAAGGGAGCGCATACAGGCCATGGAGGAGGAGTGCACAGAGGCCATGGAAGAGGAGTGCATACAAGCCATGGAAAGGGAATGCATACAGGCCATGGAGGAGGAGTGCATACAGGCCATGGAGGGGGAGTGCATACAAGCCATGGAGGGGGAGAGCATACAGACCATGGAGGGGGAGTGCATACAGGCCATGGAGAAAGAATTCATACAGGCCATGGAGGAGGAGTGCATACAGGCCATGGACGGGGAGAGCATACAGGCCATGGAGGGGGAGTACATACAAGCCATGGAGGGGGAATGCATACAGGCCATGGAGGAGGAGTGCATACAGGCCATGGAGGAGGAGTGCATACAGGCCATGGAGAGGGAGAGCATACAGGCCATGGAGGAGGAGCGCATACAGGCCATGGAGGGGGAGTGCATACAGGCCATGGAGGGGGGGTGCATACAGGCCATGGAGGAGGAGTGCATACAGGCCATGGAGGAAGAGTGCATACAGGCCATGGAGAGGGAGAGCATACAGTCCATGGAGGGGGAGTGCATACAGGCCATGGAGGAGGAGTGCATACAGGCCATGGAGGAGGAGTGCATACAGGCCATGGAGGAGGAGTGCACAGAGGCCATGGAGGGGGAGAGCATACAGGCCATGAAGGAGGAGTATACAGGCCATGGAGGGGGAGTGCATACAGGTCATGGAGGGGGAGTGCATACAGGCCATGGAGGGGGAGTGCATACAGGCCATGGAGGGGGAGAGCATACAGGCCATGGAGGAGGAGTGCATACAGGCCATGGAGAGGGAGAGCATACAGAACATGGAGGGGGAGTGCATACAGGCCATGGAGGAGGAGTGCATACAGGCCATGGAGGAGGAGTGCACAGAGGCCATGGAGGGGGAGAGCATACAGGCCATGGAGGGGGAGTGCATACAGGCCATGGAGGGGGAGTGCAAACAGGCCATGTAGGGGGAGTGCATACAGGCCATGGAGGAGGAGTGCATACAGGCCATGGAGGAGGAGGACATACAGGCCATGGAGGGGGAGTGCATACAGGCCATGGAGGGGAGCGCATACAGGCCATGGAGGAGGAGTGCACAGAGGCCATGGAGGAGGAGTGCATACAAGCCATGGAGGGGGAGTGCATACAGGCCATGGAGGGGGAGAGCATACAGGCCATGGAGAGGAAGTGCACAGAGGCCATGGAGGAGGAGTGCATACAAGCCATGGAGGGGGAGTGCATACAGGCCATGGAGGGGGAGTGCATACAGGCCATGGAGGGGGAGAGCATACAAACCATGGAGGGGGAATGCATACAGGCCATGGAGGAGGAGTGCATACAGGCCATGGAGGAGGAGTGCATACAGGCCATGGAGAGGGAGAGCATACAGTCCATGGAGGGGGAGAGCATACAGGCCATGGAGGAGGAGTGCACAGAGGCCATTAAGGGGGAGTGCATACAGGCCATGGAGGGGGAGAGCATACAGGCCATGGAGGGGAGTGCATACAGGCCATGGAGGAGGAGTGCACAGAGGCCATGGAGGAGGAGTGCATACAAGCCATGGAGGGGCAGTGCATACAGGCCATGGAGGGGGAGAGCATAAAGGCCATGGAGGGGGAGTGCATACAGGCCATGGAAGGGAGCGCATACAGGCCATGGAGGAGGAGAGCATACAGGCCATGGAGGAGGAGTGCACAGAGGCCATGGAGAGGAGTGCATACAGGCCATGGAGGGGGAGTGCATACAGGCCATGGAGAGGAGTGCATACAGGCCATGGAGGGGGAGAGCATACAGGCCATGGAGGAGGAGTGCATACAGGCCATGGAGGAGGAGTGCATACAGGCCATGGAGGAGGAGTGCACAGAGGCCATGGAGGGGGAGAGCATACAGGCCATTAAGGAGGAGTATACAGGCCATGGAGGGGGAGTGCATACAGGTCATGGAGGGGGAGTGCATACAGGCCATGGAGGGGGAGTGCATACAGGCCATGGAGGGGGAGAGCATACAGGCCATGGAGGAGGAGTGCATACAGGCCATGGAGAGGGAGAGCATACAGTCCATGGAGGGGGAGTGCATACAGGCCATGGAGGAGGAGTGCATACAGGCCATGGAGGAGGAGTGCACAGAGGCCATGGAGGGGGAGAGCATACAGGCCATGGAGGGGAAGTGCATACAGGCCATGGAGGGGGAGTGCATACAGGCCATGTAGGGGGAGTGCATACAGGCCATGGAGGAGGAGTGCATACAGGCCATGGAGGGGGAGCACATACAGGCCATGGAGGGGGAGTGCATACAGGCCATGGAGGGGAGCGCATACAGGCCATGGAGGAGGAGTGCACAGAGGCCATGGAGGAGGAGTGCATACAAGCCATGGAGGGGGAGTGCATACAGGCCATGGAGGGGGAGAGCATACAGGCCATGGAGGGGAAGTGCACAGAGGCCATGGAGGAGGAGTGCATACAAGCCATGGAGGGGGAGTGCATACAGGCCATGGAGGGGGAGTGCATACAGGCCATGGAGGGGGAGAGCATACAGGCCATGGAGGGGGAATGCATACAGGCCATGGAGGAGGAGTGCATACAGGCCATGGAGGAGGAGTGCATACAGGCCATGGAGAGGGAGAGCATACAGTCCATGGAGGGGGAGTGCATACAGGCCATGGAGGAGGAGTGCACAGAGGCCATTGAGGGGGAGAGCATACAAGCCATGGAGGGGGAGTGCATACAGGCCATGGAGGGGGAGAGCATACAGGCCATGGAGGGGAGTGCATACAGGCCATGGAGGAGGAGTGCACAGAGGCCATGGAGGGGGAGAGCATACAGGCCATGGAGGGGAGTGCATACAAGCCATGGAGGGGGAGTGCATACAGGCCATGGAGGGGGAGAGCATACAGGCCATGGAGGGGAAGTGCACAGAGGCCATGGAGGAGGAGTGCATACAAGCCATGGAGGGGGAGTGCATACAGGCCATGGAGGAGGAGAGCATACAGGCCATGGAGGAGGAGTGCATACAAGCCATGGAGGGGGAGTGCATACAGGCCATGGAGGAGGAGTGCATACAGGCCATGGAGAGGGAGAGCATACAGTCCACGGAGGGGGAGTGCATACAGGCCATGGAGGAGGAGTGCACAGAGGCCATGGAGGAGGAGTGCATACAGGCCATGGAGGGGGAGTGCATACAGGCCATGGAGGAGGAGTGCATACAGGCCATGGAGGAGGAGTGCACAGAGGCCATGGAGGGGGAGTGCATACAGGCCATGGAGGAGGAGTGCACAGAGGCCATGGAGGGGGAGTGCATACAGGCCATGGAGAGGAGAGCATACAGGCCATGGAGGGGGAGAGCATACAGGCCATGGAGGAGGAGTGCACAGAGGCCATGGACGAGGAGTGCATACAAGCCATGGAGGGGGAGTGCATACAGGCCATGGAGGGGAGTGCATACAGGCCATGGAGGGGGAGAGCATACAGGCCATGGAGGGGGAGAGCATACAGGCCATGGAGGGGAGTGCATACAGGCCATGGAGGAGGAGTGCATACAGGCCATGGAGGGGGAGTGCATACAGGCCATGGAGGGGGAGTGCATACAGGCCATGGAGGGGAAGAGCATACAGGCCATGGAGGAGGAGTGCATACAGGCCATGGAGGGGGAGTGCATACAGGCCATGGAGGGGGAGAGCATACAGGCCATGGAGGGGAGTGCATACAGGCCATGGAGGAGGAGTGCATACAGGCCATGGAGGGGGAGTGCATACAGGCCATGGAGGAGGAGTGCATACAGGCCATGGAGGAGGAGTGCATACAGGCCATGGAGGGGGAGAGCATACAGGCCATGGAGGGGGAGAGCATACAGGCCATGGAGGGGAGTGCATACAGGCCATGGAGGAGGAGTGCATACAGGCCATGGAGGGGGAGTGCATACAGGCCATGGAGGGGGAGTGCATACAGGCCATGGAGGGGGAGAGCATACAGGCCATGGAGGGGGAGAGCATACAGGCCATGGAGGAGGAGTGCATACAAGCCATGGTGGGGGAGAGCATACAGGCCATGGAGGAGGAGTGCATACAGGCCATGGAGGGGGAGAGCATACAGGCCATGGAGGAGGGGTGCATACAGGCCATGGAGGTGGAGTGCATACAGGCCATGGAGGGGGAGAGCATACAGGCCATGGAGGAGGAGTGCACAGAGGCCATGGAGGAGGAGTGCATACAGGCCATGGAGGGGGAGTGCATACAGGCCATGGAGGGGGAGAGCATACAGGCCATGGAGGAGGAGTGCATACAGGCCATGGAGGGGGAGAGCATACAGGCCATGGAGGAGGGGTGCATACAGGCCATGGAGGTGGAGTGCATACAGGCCATGGAGGGGGAGTGCATACAGGCCATGGAGGGGGAGAGCATACAGGCCATGGAGGAGGAGTGCACAGAGGCCATGGAGGAGGAGTGCATACAGGCCATGGAGGGGGAGTGCATACAGGCCATGGAGGGGGAGTGCATACAGGCCATGGAGGGGGAGAGCATACAGGCCATGGAGGAGGAGTGCACAGAGGCCATGGAGGAGGAGTGCATACAGGCCATGGAGGGGGAGTGCATACAGGCCATGGAGGGGGAGTGCATACAGGCCATGGAGGGGGAGAGCATACAGGCCATGGAGGGGGAGAGCATACAGGCCATGGAGGGGGAGAGCATACAAACCATGGAGGAGGAGTGCATACAGGCCATGGAGGGGGAGAGCATACAGGCCATGGAGGGGGAGTGCATACATGCCATGGAGGGGAAGTGCACAGAGGCCATGGAGGAGGAGTGCATACAAGCCATGGAGGGGGAGTGCATACAGGCCATGGAGGGGGAGTGCATACAGGCCATGGAGGGGGAGAGCATACAGGCCATGGAGGAGGAGTGCATACAGGCCATGGAGGGGAGTGCATACAGGCCATGGAGCGGGAGAGCATACAGTCCATGGAGCGGGAGAGCATACAGCCCATGGAGGGGGAGAGCATACAGGCCATGGAGGGGGAGAGCATACAGGCCATGGAGGGGGAGAGCATACAAACCATGGAGGAGGAGTGCATACAGGCCATGGAGGGGGAGAGCATATGTCGCGGGCGGGGAGGAGGGTGTCAGCACACCGCGCTCACCCCTTCTGCTCGGGTCCGGCGGCCGCTGCTCAGTGGTGGCTCGAGATGTATGCCGGATCCCGGGGGTTCTCGAGCGGCACTCCTCGCCCGTGAGTGAAAGGGGTTTGTTGGGTGTGGGGATTGTTTATAGTCCGTGACGCCACCCACGGTTGTGGTGATTTCACCACCGCTGCTCAATACGGGGATCCCGGGGATGGTGATGCGGAGCAGCCAGGTGTTGTGTTGCCCCTCCGTGGGTAGGGGTTGGTGATCCCGGGGCCCGGTGACGGCTTGGAAGGTGCAGGGCCTGGTGGGCGCAGGGACGCGGGGGCAGCGCTGTGCCTTGCGGCGCTGTGGTACTCACTCAGCCTGAGACGTGGACACAGTTTTTACGGTAAACCAAACGGCTGGTAAGACGGTCCCACGGACGGCTGTGTGGCGCCCCAGGACCTGGTCGCCACAACAGCATTGCCCTCCCAAAGGGTTAATGCTGAGCCTGGAGGTAATTGGGAGATCTATTGGCCAGTAAGTTAACACCCAACACAGTTCTCCCTCCGGCCAGCAGGGGGAGCTCTGAACCTGGAACTTCAGGGGAGGATTCCTTAAGTCTGGCTGAAGGGAGGAAGTAGTGGTTAGTCTGGAGACAGGAGTGAAAGAGGACAGACGCAGAGTAGTGCTGCCTTGTGGAACTGGGGCCTAGAGCTGGAATAGCTTGGCCCAGTGAAGCAAGAGGTGCAGAGAGGCACAGAGGAGACTCGGACATCGGAGTCTGTGGTTGCCAGGGCATAAAATCCATCCCTGGTAGCTGAATCCGGAGGGCAGTGGAGCTGCAAGCCCCTGGCCCAGAAGCACACTGAGGGTACAGCTGCATCCCAAGGGCCCGGTGTGGACTCCAGCAGAGAAGCACCAGAGAGGCCTGCGCAGTCTACCCCACAGAAGAAGGGACGAACCACCAGTCCCAGCAGCAAGAGGGCAATTGCTAACCCAAAGTGCAGTGTCCTAAACAGCAAAGAAAGATTAAGGAGTAGGCCTCATACTCAACTGGCCATAGATCACCCCAGGCACTTCCAGGCCGGCCGGACCATCTTTACCATCTGTGACGGTCTCCCTGGACTAAACTTCTGCCGAGTAAAAGAGGAGAAGGTAAAGAGACTACTGTTTGTGCCTGTTTCTTTCATTGCTTGTCGGCCCTGCACTGTGCTAGTCACACAACACCATAGACTTCCACAAGCACCAACTGTGTCCCGGGGCACCGCTCCACCTGTGGGGAGCAGTACCACCATTGCTGCCACTTCATCACCCCGGAGGCCTTACACAGCAGCGGCGGCTTATTAGCCGCATACCACAGGTGGCGTCACGAACACAAACTTAAAGTCATCAGCCACATATTCTACTGACACCCACCAGGGCCACGGAGCCGGGCCCAGCCACCACTGACCCCCACCGGACTAGTCCGGCCCGGCACCGGGTGTCCCATAGCCCTGGGGTGGGCGAGTCAACTTTTGGAGTCACGAACAGGATTTCGTGCCCGGTCCCACCGGGTACTGTGCGCCTGCAGGAATTGTGCTTAAAAGACTGTGTACTGGTTGTAAATTGCCGCCGCCATTAGCCGCGCCGAGCGCAGGAAGAAGGGGGGCGTGCGTGACAAAGAGCGCGAAGGGAGCGCGCCATCAGAGCAGAGCGCTGTTAGCCCCGCGCGACCCAGAAGAAGATTTGAAAAGTGAACGGAGCCTGGTAAGGTTCACTAAGGGGGAGGAAGATGTCCGACTCAGAGGGAGAGCAGGTGGCTGCCATCGCCCAAGGCGCCACAGCACCGGCCGAAGCAGTCCCAGTCGCCGTCGCCCCAGCCCCCACTGTAGCGCCGGTAATGCCGATCACCATGCCGTACATACCGGGAGCAGAATGGCTGCCGCAGTACTCCGGGGAGTCCCATACCTTGAGCGACTTCAGAGAAAGCCTGCACAGCTTATTCCGGGTGTATCCGCTGACTGAGAGCCAGAAGGTGGGCATAGTAATGGGACAGCTAGCCGGCGCAGCCCAGCGTGAAGCGAACTCCTGGCCTGATACAGATAAAGGGACAGCAGCCCAGATACTGGCCAAGCTGAAGAGTACTTTTGACACCCGCACCGCAGCAGAAATAAAGATGAGATTCTTTGGGTGCAAACAACGGGCCACAGACAGCATAAGGGACTATGCCTTAAACCTGCAGGAGGCCCTGAAAGCAGTTAAACAGGTGGACCCAGAGAGTGTACGTGAAGAACACAAACTCCTAACTGAGCAGTTCATAGAGGGGCTCCTGTCAGATGCCCACAGGACCCAGCTGCGTATCCTGGTCCTGCAGAACCCTGCTCTGGACTTTGCAAAGTTTAAGGACCAGGCCATCAGGGTACTGAGAGAATCTACACCGAATGACCCAGTACCCCTCCGGCCTCTTGCTATCACGTACCCTGGGGTGGTGCCTGCAACACGAGCCACTGCAGGGGCTGAGGCGCAGTCCCTGGATAAGGATCCCACTGCAGAGCTCAGACAGCAGTTCCAGGAGCTGGCCAAGACTGTGGCTGCCCTTGCCAAGACCGTGCAGTCTCTACAAGTGACCCCATCGCCTGCAAGAATCGAGTTGGCCTCCAGCCCAGATGACGTCCCATGGATGCGACAGAGGAGGATTCCGCCGACCCGAGGCAGAGACACAGACCGGTATGATTCAACAGGACAACCGATCTGCCGCCGCTGCAGCCAGGCGGGCCACATTGCACGACGCTGTCCTTTAAATGGGCCGAGCCTGGGGACAGGAGCCAACCCCCAGGTGTAAGGAAGCCCGGCTCAAACCCCAGCCGCAGCAAGTATGTGGGAGGATGACCGGTCCTTCCCATTGTGCTGGATGGGATCCCTTTGAATGCCCTCCTGGATACGGGGTCCCAGGTAACAACCATCCCCTACAAACTGTACAAAAGATATTGGGCTGATTCAGACATTGACCATGGCCCAGATGATGATTTAACAATTGTGGCCAGTAATGGTCAGCCCTTACCTCAAATTGGGTACAAAGAAGTAACCATTAAAGTGGGGCGGGTGGAATTGCCATGTCAGGGGATGATAATTGTAGATATTGATCGCAAAGAATCTGACCCACTGCTAACCATTGGTACAAATGTGATAGAAAATTGTATTGCCGAAGTGATAATTTTGTTGCAACAGGCGGCTGAAACTGCCAGCTCCGGGCAGCAGCGTGCCCTACAGAGGGAGATCAGAGCCCTGATGAGGAGGCAGCAGGTAGAGCTGGCCGGAGGAGAAATTGGCAGTGTGAGGGTAAGTGACCCCCTCCCCATTGCAATACCCCCAAGAAGTGAAATGTTGATATGGTGTCGGGCAGCAATAGGCCTCAAGGGTCAGGATTACCATGCCTTGGTAGAACCGGTGTATTCGGACAGTAGGCCTGGAGTCCTGGTAGCCAGAGGGGTAGCGGACGTCCGCAAGGGGAGAGTGCCCGTCCGTGTCTTGAATTGTGGGGAGGAGGAGGCCAAATTGCCCCGGTACGCCACTGTAGCAAAACTGTACACTGTCAGCAACAATACCATTAAAGCAGTGGAACCCTTGATCCCGTCCGACCAGGCGGAAGACAATGGCTCCAAGGGGCAGCTGGAAGACTGGTGCCAAAAATTACATGTAGGCACCGACTCCACCCCCTCGCACCAAAAGCATGGGGTTTACCGGGTGGTACAGGAGTACGAGCGGGTCTTCAGCAAACACCCCATAGATTTTGGGCAGGTGAAAGGGGTTAAACATCAAATCCCCACGGGTGATCATCATCCCATTAAAGAGAGATACCGCCCTGTACCCCCCGCACAGTATCAGTGTGCCAAGGAAATGTTACGAGAAATGAAGGAGGCTGGGGTTATCAGAGATAGTTGTAGCCCCTGGGCAGCTCCACTAGTGCTCGTAAAGAAAAAAGATGGTACAATGAGAATGTGTGTAGATTACAGGCAAATTAACCGCATTACACATAAAGATGCTTATCCACTGCCCAGAATAGAGGAGTCACTAACAGCCTTAAAGTCAGCTAACTATTTCTCCACCTTGGATCTCACCAGTGGGTATTGGCAGGTTCCCGTGGCAGAGGCGGACAAGGAGAAGACTGCATTCACGACACCAATGGGCCTCTGTGAGTTCAACTGTATGCCATTCGGGCTCTGCAACGCCCCAGGGACATTCCAAAGGTTGATGGAGTGCTGCTTGGGCCACCACAACTTTGAAACCGTGCTGTTGTACCTGGATGACGTCATAGTCTACTCCAAGACTTATGAGGACCACCTGAAGCACTTAGCAGAAGTGTTTGAGTCCTTGTCGAAATATGGCCTGAAGATCAAGCCGTCTAAATGTCACCTCTTGAAGCCAAAGGTACAGTACCTGGGTCATGTGGTCAGCGCAGAAGGTGTGGCACCTGATCCGGAGAAAGTCACTGTAATCAAGGACTGGCCAAGACCCACCACAGTGAAGGAGGTGCGGCAGTTCCTTGGACTGGTGGGCTACTACCGAAGGTTCATTGATGGTTTCACCAAGATAGCAGCGCCCCTTCAAGATCTCCTGGTGGGCCAGCCAAAGCAGGCTAAGAAGCAGAGCCCTCCATTTGAATGGAGCAGCAAACTAGAGACATCCTTTGTCCGGCTGAAAGGGGCTCTCACGGGAGAAGAAATTCTGGCCTACCCTGACTACAGCCAACCGTTTGTACTGTATACAGACGACAGCAACATGGGACTGGGAGCAGTTCTGTCCCAGGTACAGGGAGGCAGAGAGAGGGTGATAGCGTACGCCAGTAGGAAGCTTCGGCCCACAGAAAGGAATCCAGAAAACTACAGTTCCTTCAAGCTGGAGTTCCTCGCTATTGTTTGGGCAGTGACTGAACGCTTCAAGCACTATCTGGCATCGGCGAAGTTCACCATCTTCACGGACAACAATCCGTTGACACACCTGGCAACAGCCAAGTTAGGTGCGTTGGAACAGCGATGGATGGCCCGGCTGTCTAACTTTGACTTTACCATCAAGTATCGGGCTGGCAAGAAGAATAACAATGCTGATGCGCTGTCCAGAATGCCTCACTTACCCGAGTCTGGAGAAGACCTGGATGAACTCGAAGAGATAGAGTTACCGGCTTTCCATCACCAAGGTGTTTCCCAGTGTGAGCATGCTGTGGGAGTGAAGCGCCCAAGCCAGCATGAGGTCTCAGTCAACCCATTACTCCACCATAATTGGGAAGAGACACAGAACGGTGACCCGGCCGTGCGATTGGTCAAAGAGAAGCTAGCGCAAGCTGAGACCCATCTTGGCCCAGATGCTCCCGAGGAAGCCCAGCAGCTGTGGAAGGAGAGGGGACGACTGTTCACCTACCAAGGCAAGCTCTGCAAGAGATATGTTAACTGGCGAACGAATGAACTCGTCTGGCAGATAGTGGTCCCACAGAGGGATGCTCCAATGGTCCTAGCAGCTTATCATGATAACGCAGGACACTTCGGGTGGAAGAAGTTGGAGACCCTACTCCGTGATCGGTTCTACTGGGTGCACATGAGGAAGATGATCGAGAAGTGGTGCCGAGACTGTGGTCCATGTAACCTGAGGCGGAAAGATGATGCCAGTCAAAGGTCTCCCCTACAGCCAATTGTCACGAAGCAGCCCCTGGAGTTGGTGGCCCTGGATCACGTGAAGTTAACACCAAGCCGGTCAGGCTATGTGTACGCCCTCACCATTGTGGACCATTACTCCCGTTTCCTGGTAGTAGTGCCCGTGAAGGACCAGACAGCCAGAACAGCAGCGAGAGCATTTCAGGCCTACTTTTGTCGACCTCACGGTTACCCCGAAAGGGTACTGACTGATCAGGGTCCTGCATTCGAGGCAGAAGTGTTCCAAGAGTTCTGTAACCTGTACGGTTGTAAGAAGATCAGAACCACACCGTACCACCCCCAAACCAATGGATTGTGCGAGCAGATGAACCATGTGGTTATTGACATGCTCAAGACTCTACCTTTGGAAGAAAGAAACCAATGGCCAGAAAAGTTACCAGATCTGGTAGACTTGTACAACCATATCCCGGTAAATTCGACCAACTGCAGCCCTGCTTACCTGATGCGAGCCAGACCTGGCAAGTTACCTGTAGACTTTGAGATGGGGACTGTGTCACCTGAGGCGGTTCAGGAAATGGAAGATTGGGATACAGAGCGGCAGCAGCGGTACCGCAAGGTCCAAGAATGCGTAGAGAGGGCCCTGTCTCAAGCAAGAACGAGACAAGAGCAGCATTACAATCAAACAGCCCCAGCAACTCCCTTAGCACCTGGAGAACAAGTCCTCAAGAAGAAGCGGAGGATGCACAAATTGGATGATCAGTGGGAAAACGAGCCCTACACCATTATCCCCTCCAACTTTGACAACAGTAAGGTATGCCTCATAAGCAAGGATGAAGGCAAGACCTATCAAGCAGTCTCTCGAGACCGCCTGAAAGCGTGCCCTGAACGGTGCAGAATCCAAAGAGAAGTGGAAGAAGTACAAGGAAGTCCCCAAAGTCAAGAAAAAGAGGGGGAGATGATCCAAACAATCCTTGGAAAATTCCCCAAAACTTGGACCCGAATAAACAATGCCATAGTGGTACCAGTTTTGACGTTTCCGCAGTTGGTCGAGCCAGAAACAGAAGAGGTTCCGGATCCACCTAAAGAACCGTCCGCTCCAACACGAGATGACACGCCAGCAGTGGAACAGGAGGATCAACCCCCTGTCAGTGGTGAACCTGTCATACCCTTGGCGACTCTTAGACCACATAAGCAATCATCACGCTTACCTATCGGGGTTAGGCCCACCTGTAGTGCTCAGGTAGAAGACACACCAAGTAGTCAGGGGCAAACACCAGAGCTACGCAGGTCTCAACGCAGCACTCGGGGACAACCCCCTCCAAGGTATAGAGAGTCAACTGTATAAGGGAAAAAAGAAGGAGTACTTATTAGAATGTAAATAGTTATGCGAAATGTCTGTAATGTTGTGTACAAAATGTTTTTCTTTTTCTTTGATTGCGAAAATGGACAATTGGGCCACTGGACTATGGGTGGCCAACACCTAAATTGTTCATAGTTAGCACCAGTGTGCTCAACACCCCTGAAGAAAAACCCGTCCGGCGTGCATAAGAGTGGGGTCATCAATGCTCTGACGCACGCCCAGAGCCTACGTTGGGGGTTTGATCGCGGCGGGTCCCCCATGGAGCAGTGTAATGGACACCCGGCAGGGAGCCACACTGGACTCTTATAGTAATGTTTAAGTTTGTAACGTTCAAGTAATGCTCCTCCCATAATGGGATGAAATGTTCTAACATGTTATGTTTGTTTCTACAGTCCGGGAGTACTGAATTTAACTAAGGAGGAGTGTGGCGCCCCAGGACCTGGTCGCCACAACAGCATTGCCCTCCCAAAGGGTTAATGCTGAGCCTGGAGGTAATTGGGAGATCTATTGGCCAGTAAGTTAACACCCAACACAGTTCTCCCTCCGGCCAGCAGGGGGAGCTCTGACCCTGGAACTTCAGGGGAGGATTCCTTAAGTCTGGCTGAAGGGAGGAAGTAGTGGTTAGTCTGGAGACAGGAGTGAAAGAGGACAGACGCAGAGTAGTGCTGCCTTGTGGAACTGGGGCCTAGAGCTGGAATAGCTTGGCCCAGTGAAGCAAGAGGTGCAGAGAGGCACAGAGGAGACTCGGACATCGGAGTCTGTGGTTGCCAGGGCATAAAATCCATCCCTGGTAGCTGAATCCGGAGAGCAGGGGAGCTGCAAGCCCCTGGCCCAGAAGCACACTGAGGGTACAGCTGCATCCCAAGGGCCTGGTGTGGACTCCAGCAGTGAAGCACCAGAGAGGCCTGCGCAGTCTACCCCACAGAAGAAGGGACGAACCACCAGTCCCAGCAGCAAGAGGGCAATTGCTAACCCAAAGTGCAGTGTCCTAAACAGCAAAGAAAGATTAAGGAGTAGGCCTCATACTCAACTGGCCAAAGATCACCCCAGGCACTTCCAGGCCGGCCGGACCATCTTTACCATCTGTGACGGTCTCCCTGGACTAAACTACTGCCGAGTAAAAGAGGAGAAGGTAAAGAGACTACTGTTTGTGCCTGTTTCTTTCATTGCTTGTCGGCCCTGCACTGTGCTAGTCACACAACACCATAGACTTCCACAAGCACCAACTGTGTCCCGGGACACCGCTCCACCTGTGGGGAGCAGTACCACCATTGCTGCCACTTCATCACCCCGGAGGCCTTACACAGCAGCGGCGGCTTATTAGCCGCATACCACAGGTGGCGTCACAAACACAAACTTAAAGTCATCAGCCACATATTCTACTGACACCCACCAGGGCCACGGAGCCGGGCCCAGCCACCACTGACCCCCACCGGACTAGTCCGGCCCGGCACCGGGTGTCCCATAGCCCTGGGGTGGGCGAGTCAGCTGCACCTGCTTTCCCGGTAGGTGACGGTGATGTCCCTCTTCCTTGCACCTGTGTGTACGGTTGGTTGCGATGGGTCCCCACCGGTAACCCGCTCCCCGGCTTCAAGCTGGGCCGGAGGAGCACTACACTTTGCCCGCAGGCGCTGGCCCTCAGAGACTGGTGCCCTGGCGGTGGCGGTGTCTCTGTTGTACAGGTTGAGCTGTTGCCTTCAATCGGGACTTGGTTGTTGGGGGATCTACGTCCCCTTCACTGACGGATTCGGCAAATTTGGCGACTCCTAACCTTGCCGGGGTCCGAGAGGCCCCTGCCCTGGTGCTGACTGTCCTTCGGAACACTGCTCCAGACCACCGGGCACACAGCTGACGGGGTCCTTCCAGGAACGTCCGAACGGTCCCCCTCCAGACAGTCACCGCCGTTGCTGACCTTGCTGGCCTGTCCTGCACACAGCTGGACCTTCAGGCTTTGCACACTCCTTCTGTTCTGTCACCACTCTTGCTGTCCTCCTTTACTCCTTTTCTTTCCTCACTTCCACTTAGCTGTTTACTCCTTTCTAGCCCTCAGCTAGACTTCACTCTTGCCCTCCCTGGGCTCTCACTCTCCACTCATCTGCCCTTCACTCAAGCTCTCCCCTGAGCTGACTGCCTGGTACTTCCTGCCTCCAGAGCTGTGATCTCCTCGGTGGGCGGAGCCAACCGCCTGGCCCACCCCCTGGTGTGAATCATCAGCCTCTGGAGGAAGGCAACAAGGATTTTTGGTTCAGCTTAGATGTGCCTACCTGGGATGCGGGGTGTGGTGGTGTGTGACCTGTGTCCCCTGGCTTGCCCAGGGCGACACACATACAGGCCATGGAGGGGGAGTGCATACATGCCATGGAGGGGAAGTGCACAGAGGCCATGGAGGAGGAGTGCATACAAGCCATGGAGGGGGAGTGCATACAGGCCATGGAGGGGGAGTGCATACAGGCCATGGAGGGGGAGAGCATACAGGCCATGGAGGAGGAGTGCATACAGGCCATGGAGCGGGAGAGCATACAGTCCATGGAGAGGAGTGCATACAGGCCATGGAGAGGAGTGCATACAGATCATGGAGGGGGAGTGCATACAGGCCATGGAGGGGAGTGCATACAGGCCATGGAGCGGGAGAGCATACAGTCCATGGAGAGGAGTGCATACAGTCCATGGAGAGGAGTGCATACAGATCATGGAGGGGGAGTGCATACAGTCCATGGAGGGGAGTGCATACAGATCATGGAGGGGGAGTGCATACAGTCCATGGAGGGGAGTGCATACAGATCATGGAGGGGGAGTGCATACAGGCCATGGAGGAGGAGAGCATACAGGCCATGGAGGGGAGAGCATACAGGCCATGGAGGGGGAGAGCATACAGGCCATGGAGGGGAGAGCATACAGGCCATGGAGGGGAGTGCATACAGGCCATGGAGGGGAAGAGCATACAGGCCATGGAGGAGGAGTGCATACAGGCCATGGAGGAGGAGTGCTTACAGGCCATGGAGGGGGAGAGCATACAGGCCATGGAGGAGGAGTGCTTACAGGCCATGGAGGGGGAGAGCATACAGGCCATAGAGGGGGAGTGTATAGAGGCCATGGTGGGGGAGCACATACAGGCAATGGAGGGGGAGTGCATACAGGCCATGGAGGGGGAGTGCATACAGGCCATGGAGGGGAAGTGCATACAGGCCATGGAGGGGGAGAGCATACAGGCCATGGAGGGGAGAGCATACAGGCCATGGAGGGGAGTGCATACAGGCCATGGAGGGGAAGAGCATACAGGCCATGGAGGAGGAGTGCATACAGGCCATGGAGGAGGAGTGCTTACAGGCCATGGAGGGGGAGAGCATACAGGCCATGGAGGAGGAGTGCTTACAGGCCATGGAGGGGGAGAGCATACAGGCCATAGAGGGGGAGTGTATAGAGGCCATGGTGGGGGAGCACATACAGGCAATGGAGGGGGAGTGCATACAGGCCATGGAGGGGGAGTGCATACAGGCCATGGAGGGGAAGTGCATACAGGCCATGGAGGGGGAGTGCATACAGGCCATAGAGGAGGAGTGCATACAGGCCATGGAGGAGGAGTGCATAGAGGCCATAGAGGAGGAGTGTATACAGGAGTGCATTATGTATTGTTTTCTCTGAATCAATTATACCTACTGATTCCAGGTCTTTCTGTCACTCTCCTCAGGTGGTTCTTGGTTTTTGGTCAACTCTACTGATTCTTTTCACTCCTCTGACTGAAATCTTGCAGTGAGCACCTGGTCGTGAGTTAAGGTGAAATTATATTATTTCCACTTCTGAATTATGGGCCCAACAGTTCACTGGAGCCTTCAGGGGCTTAGAAATTATTCTGCAACCAATGTTATCAGTATGTTTTACAATAATAAGTTGTGAAGATCTTGTGACAGCTCACTGGTTTTACCAATCATGAGATGTTTCTTGTGTGACACCTTGGTAATGAGACTCCTTTTTATCGGCCATCAGTTGAACCAGCTGATATTATTTGTCACTAAGTGACAGGATTGTTTCTAATTACTGATATATTTCAGTTGGTGTCAGGACTTTCCAGGGCTTTTTACACCAGTCTTTCTTCACATGTTCAATACTTTTTCTCTGTGTCGTTTATTACACATCATTTATGGATATGTGTGTTTTGGTTTCTTTGTTCTATTATCTATCCAACTATTATCTATCTACTATGTATCCTTCCATCTTGGTCAAATAAGAATCTTGTGCTCCTTTTGTGTCCTGTATTGTTTGGATACTGTGTGTAATAATATTCGATGAGTGATACTATAAACATTTTCAGATTTGTGTAACATCACCTCGACAATTAAGTCAATTCTATATAAGAGCGTTATCTAAAAAGCGTAGAATGTTCTTTTAACTGCATTTTGGACGACAATAGCGGATTTTACATGATTTTTTTGTAAGTGACTGTGATTGGGCTGATGTGATAAAATGTAACAGAATTGATGTGTATTTTCTTCGGCTCAGGTCCTCTCATTTCTTCCCGGGAGCTGGAGCAGATGACATGGGGAGAGGTGTGTCTAAGGCTTGATGTGGAGGTTGAGTCTTCTGATTTGGAGCTGTGCTCTGCTGATTTGGTGCTGAGAACAACTGAATTCCTATGTGTGGAGCTGAAATGATCAAAAAATGAACCCCGGCCACAGAGGCGCATCTGTATCAGGTAGGAATGCTAAGAATAGACGGAAACAAAGTTTGCATTGAAAAAAAATGATCTTCCTACTGAGAATGTAAAAGGGAAGATTTGCTCTGATGCTGAACTATGTCCCCGCGCATTATGTGAGAGTATGTCTGCAATTATAATGACAGGATCCACATTTGGGAGCTGAAGCAGCATATATCCTGCAGCTCGGTGTATATGACTTCCAGCAGAATCTCATTCACTTCTGAGCATTGCATGTAGCAGAAGATGCCAGAGATGGGGGAGGCTGCGGAGCTCCAATGGCTGGACACCGGTTACAGGTGCTACCGGATCCTCTGCAAAGGCTCCAGATGTTACCATGTTACAATGTGCTGATTGTTTATATCCACAATGAACGTAATGCATGACAACAGGAACAATGGGAAGATTCTGAATACTACAATGTATCAGATATATATATATGTATATGTATATGTGTGTGTGTGTGTGTGTATATATATATACATATATAATAAACAGTTGCTTTTGACATGATCACTTAAATAATGACCAATTGAAGAATAAAGATTCAAAACATTAAATAGTATGTATCTAAATAATATTGACATGTGTTTATAAGTATTTATATATATAAAATGAATAGATGTAGATAGATACATGTTTATGTACATGCATAATACATGTGTGTGTGTATATATATATATACACACACACACACATGCATCACACACGTACATTTGCATGTATCTACGTACATCTATTCATATTGTTACTTTTTTTATATATTTATATATATATATATATATATATATATATATATATATTCTCAAATTCCTCTCTTCTCATATGTAACATTTCTTGTCTACATGAAGATGTACCCAATGTTTCTGTAATGGGAAGTTGTATCATATATTAATAAACCCCCAATAATATAATGTTGGGACAAGCAATCAGTTGCTAATCAGTATACCCCATCTCCATCTTGCTCCATGTTCTTGGGTGATGGTGGTTTCCATCAGTAAGTTGCTGTGGAGTGGCCGGTCCCTGCTCTCTGCCGGTTGCTAATCAGTATACCCCATCTCCACCTTGCTCCATGTTCTTGGGTGATGGTGGTTCCATCAGTAAGTTGCTGTGGAGTGGCCGGTCCCTGCTCTCTGCCGGTTGCTCCGCAGCGCTGCTTTCACGGCTCTGTTTGTCTTGCTCATTTGCAGCCCCTTTTGCTGGGGGTATTTGCTTTGCATCTTAAGTAGGAGACACCAGGAATGTATCTTTTACCAAAGCAAAGACAAATGTCTCTCTGAGCCCCTTTCAATCACCATCATGTTTCCTAGAAGAAGCTTTTATTCTCAGGGATTAACATCTGAATTGAAGCAAATGAGCAGCTCCCATTAATTTGGTGCAGAGATTGCAGCTTGCGCTTGTATTGTGTCACTTTATTGCATATTTATAGGAGCCATAGATTTCATTCCTTTATGTATGAACCTTTCTTTGGTCCTGTATTATAAGAAATGAGGTCAGCATAGTTTTTGTCATGTTTCCTGTTATACACAAAATGCCCAAGGTCAACAGAGCTGTTCTTTTCATCTCCAAGGACGTTGGACTGTTGTCATTGTTCATAGGCATTACCAAATTTCACCATTGAAAACTTTACATGGGACTGCATGAGGTGTTTGTCAATAGAAAACCCTATTGAGCTTGATGAATAAATGTTTATGTTGCTAATTAATGGCGATGTCTGTCAGCATCAGCAGGACACAAGTCTCTCCAATGATCCATCATGGCCAAGTGTGAGATCCGCGCTCTTGGCTCTGCTGGATCTCACCACTGACCTCACTTTCTGAAGATCTCATCCTCATCCTCTTCCTTCAGCCATTAAACCTTGACCACCATATTGTTTTCCTTCCTAATAGGTTGCTTGTAGATATTTTTTTTCCTATTTTTTTCCTATTTTTACAATCTGAGAATTTCCAAGGATTGTTTTTAAATTAAATTAAATTTACATTAATAATTAATCATGCTTTATATTATAAATATTAAAGATTGGGACTTTACTCATATTTATATATTTATTTATTTATTTAGTTTAGATATAAATAGATATTTTTTTATGGAATGATTTAGCAATATTAATGATAAGTAATTAGGAACAAATTTTAGCTAAAAATTAAAAAATAAATTTAGAATTAGAAAAAGAATATACAAAAACAAAGGAATTCATGTCTTTGCCATCATGGAATTTTTGTTCTATAGATTCTGTTGATAGGAAAATTGATATAGTTATGTATATTATTATTGATGTTAATATCTCTTAATGTTTATATGACCCATTAGTCCTAATTTAGAGAAATTCTATTTTAAAATAATAAAATAAAAATCCTATTCTCACCATTGATATTTTTGCTGTGTAACCGCATCAGTCGCTGACGAACCTTCCTGCATCTTATAGCGCATCTTATATTTGGTCTATACTGGTGAATATTACATGATGTAAATCATAATTGTAAAAGCCTGGAGAAAATATAAACTATAACATAAATCCACAAGAAACAAATTAAGCTGTTTGCAAATAGATAGAAAATGTATGTTTTATTTATTTTGCATGGGAAGAAATGCAAATGAGCGTAGACGTGCGCAGCTTCCTTCTGCTTATTAATGGCTTTGAGCGTTATTATGGAATTTCACAATATTTGCTCTTCACTATCATATTCTGCATATTTTATAGTAAGCAAAGATGTTCTGTTGGAATTGATACAATGTATCTTTTTTTTTACTGTTGGAGTTGGATCTTTATCATCTTAAATTGCTTTTTTTTCTGGTTTGTCCATAAGAGTAATGAAAACGTGAAAGCAATAACTGCAATACATTGATTTAACTGGAGCATAAATCAGGAAGATTAAAAATGATACAATAATGTAAATTCTTGGACCCATGGAACCGGAAGTAAGATCCTGTAATGTGGAATGTCGTTCTTGTACGCGGCTCGCCTTCCTTGTTCTTATTAAAGTGAGCAATGTATTTCTGTGCCTAATTAGTTGTGTCATCTATGTGACACAGCAACATGCAAGGCTCCAAACAATCATCCGCCACTTCCATTACCGAGGTTAGGCATTGCATCGAGGCGCTGAACCATGGAATCTTCTTAGACTAAGCCATCACTAAGAGAAAAACAAACATTCAGAGAGGGGTCCGGTCCAGAGCCTACAAGAGAGTCCGCTTCATCTCCTCGGTTGGCATTCTCTTAGTTGAAACCATTAACAAAGGGTGCACTGTCTTACAGTTGGCAATTCTGGTGCCCACGAGCTTAACGTGATCGTGTCTTATTGATGTCGTCTTTAAGAAGCTCCGTATGTTGACAGATTCCAATTGGGGCAACATAAATTGAAAGATCGCTGACTTAACGAGACATGATATTTGGACACCCGGTTCATTGGCTAAAAATCTTCTCTAAGAAGGATTTGTCGTCAGTCAAGAAGGAAGAGAGATGACAAAATAACAATGAGCCCGGCCTCTCCAAAGGCCTCAGACGTGTAGACAATAAGCCAATTAAATACACCTCATATAATGTATTTGGCTCCCGTTGCTTACCAGCGATCCCAAACCATTAGAGAGGGTTGTCCAACAACACAAACCCTCGCGGGTTCCTCCTTCCCTGTGTTTGGGCGATGAGATCAAAGGGTTGACATTAGGTTAGCTATGTCAGTTTCCTTCTCTGTCATGGGTGACATGGCCAACCCAATCGCCTATATCAATGGGTTTAGCTCTTAGTCTCATGAAAGATGATTGTCGGTGAAGTTAAGGATCTGGCATGTCCGATTTTGGGCTGATTAGATGACTGGAGTGGTGGAAGTTCAGTTCGGCGGGTTCATCCGGACTTTAGCTAAAGTTTGGTTTTGGACCTGGACTTGACCTGAACCCCAATGGAAGTCACTGACTGATAGTTCGACTCTCTGCACACATGAAGCCAGCCATAAACAGATCACTATCGGGGGAAGGGCGGCGGGGTTTTGCCATTTATTTTTGGTGCACAGTACATCCGATCACGCTATTGGTACCCCCAGTGCGAGGCGTTCGCACATTACAAGCGGCTTGCACTGGGCTGAGCACAAAGCGTACCTGAGCACCGAGTGTATCCAAGCACCGAGCGTACCCAAGCACAGAGCGTACCCGAGCACAGAGCGTACCCAAGCACAGAGTGTATCCAAGCACCGAGCATACCCGAGCACCGAACGTACCTGAGCACAGAGTCTACCTAAGCACCGAGCATACCCGAGCACAGAGTGTACCCAAGCACCGAGCGTACCCAAGCACAGCAATGCTCATGCAAGTGGTGTTCATACGTGAAGCAGCCGAACTACAAATCTGAATTCTGTTTTTTTTTCGGAACACGAAACCTTGGGTTCTTTATCTCTAATTCTCAATTATCAGAGATACAAAGCAGTGCTCTGGAGGTAGTGAATTAGTCAGGGGGACATAGCTGCCGGCAGCGTGATCAGCCGAGAACCATCCAAAGAATGTGGAGGACTGAAGGATGACTTAGCTAATGGACTGAGACAGAAATCCTGATAGACATCACACCACTACCACAGGGACTATCCAGAGCTCCCAGCCCCCGCCTGTGCTGGAACGTCATAACCTGCACTAGTGTCAGGGGCCAAAAAATGGAGACTGAAATTGGGCCATCTGTACATATAATTTTAAGAATGAAAATATACTAATAACTTTTATTTATTTACATTTACAAGTCATCAATGAGCCATTTTGTGTTTTTGGTCACCCCTTTAAAAGGGAATGTGTCATCAAAACATGACCTATTGTTTAGATCAGATTTTTTTATTTTTATTATCATGATTTGTTTAAAAAAAAAATAGAAATTTTGCAATTTTCACACTGACCACTGAGGCTGTTCTAGAATTTTACAGCTTTCCCCCCCCCCCCCAAATAATGACATGTAGATTAGCATTAGTAAACTGACGCCAATTCTATATGATGCTGAGAAGCATCTAATGAGCGTGTGCAAAGGTCATCGTGAAGGAAGAGGGAGCAGGGGAGCTGTGACAGTGGATGCTGTATTATTATCTGTGTATAGAACTTTACCCATCATTGTTACACTGATGAGCAAAAGCGTAACAATGTTCTGACGTTGTGACTTCCAGGCTCCATATCTCACCGTCCTCTACAGCTCTGAGCTTGAGACAACCTTCATTTTATAGACAATCATCTTGGTATCTCATACATAAATGTGACTTGCAGATATTTAGCACATGATTACTTATACAGATTATTGTCACTGCATTGTTACTGTTTTGCTCCTTTTTCTTCCTGTATACTACAAATCACAACCTGTTCTCACATTCCCTAATAGCTCAGTATTATTAGGTTGATTCCGAAGTGAAAGGTCAATGGTATGAATAGAGGAGCCTCCTTGGAGAAGATTTCCCAAAAAAAAAAGAAACATCCATATCCAGCTCATTGATAGCAATCTCTCGGCCAAGAAAATTGCCAAACTGCATCATGTGAGGCCATGACAGGTGGAGTAAAAAGAAATAAAGTCCATACATTCAGAAGCCAAGAGGTGACGTCCAGGCAAAATATCAGCGTCAACAAGTCGCTCATCACAAGGTCAATCAGTTCTGGTGACCCCCGGCAGTGGAGGCGGCTCGTCTGCTCCGTAATAGTGACATCACAGATGTCCATGCAAACACTGCACTACACAAGTCTGGAATGGTGGCCAGAAAAGGGAAGAAGCCGCAACTCCAATATCATCATAAGAAGAGTTGGCTCAAGATTACAAAGAAAAATCAAAAGTGGAAGATTAGAAATGAGGGATGAGATGAAATTCAATTGATGGCTCTGATGGTGGCAAATTGGTCTAGAACAGTGTTTCTCAACTCCAGTCCTCAAGACCCACCAACAAATCATGTTTTCAGGTTTTCCTCAATGTTGCACAGGTGATGAAATGATTCCCTGTCTAACATTGAGGAAAACCTGAAAACATGATCTGTTGGTGGGTCTTGAGGACTTGAGTTGAGAAACACTGGTCTAGAAGAATAGGGGGAAAAAGGGGCGAACGGACCAAGAAGTAGAAGGAACTGTCAAGTTTCGTGCAGGAAGCCTGATTATATAAGGGTGTTTACAGCCAAAGGCGCTGGATACTTGACCAGGATGGATGGTGGTCTCAATGTTGAGCTATATGTGAGGATCCTACAAGACGAGTTACTTCATACACTTGAGTACTATGGGTATGAAAAGGATGACATTGTGTTCCAGCAGGACAATGACCCGAGGCATACGGCGAGATTGGAGAAGACATGGTTCAATGACAACAAAAGTAGAAGAGCTGGATTGTCCCCACAGTCCCCAGACCTCAAACCAAACCAACACTTGTGGGGAAGCTGTATACATCCCCAAGAGAGCCGACCAGTATACACCAATACTGGGGACGTGCAGAAGAAGCCTCACCAGTATACATCAACACCGGGAACGTCGAGAAGAGACCTGACAAGTATACACCAACACTGGCAATGTGGAGAAGAGACCTGACCAGTATACACCAACACTGGGAACGTGGAGAAGAGACCTAACCAGTATACACCAACACTGGGAACGTGGAGAAGAGACCTGACCAGTATACACCAACACTGGGAACATGGAGAAGAGACCTGACCAGTATACACCAACACTGGGAACATGGAGAAGAGACCTAACCAGTATACACCAACACTGGGAACGTGTAGAAGAGACCTGACCAGTATACACCTACACTGGAAACATGGAGAAGAGACCTGACCAGTATACACCAGAACTGGGAACATGGAGAAGAGACCTGACCAGTATACACCAACACTGGGAACGTGGAGAAGAGACCTAACCAGTATACACCAACACTGGGAACGTGGAGAAGAGACCTGACCAGTATACACCAACACTGGGAACATGGAGAAGAGACCTGACCAGTATACACCAACACTGGGAACGTGGAGAAGAGTCCTGACCAGTATACACCAACACTGGGACCATAGAGAAGAGACCTGACCAGTATACACCAACACTGGGAACGTGTAGAAGAGACCTGACCAGTATACACCTACACTGGAAACATGGAGAAGAGACCTGACCAGTATACACCAGAACTGGGAACATGGAGAAGAGACCTGACCAGTATACACCAACACTGGGAACATGGAGAAGAGACCTGACCAGTATACACCGACACTGGGAACATGGAGAAGAGACCTAACCAGTATACACCAACACTAGGAACGTGGAGAAGAGACCTGACCAATATACACCAACACTGAGAACATGGAGAAGAGACCTGACCAGTATACACCAACACTGGGAACATGGAGAAGAGACCTGACCAGTATACACCAACACTGGGAACATGGAGAAGAGACCTGACCAGTATACACCAACACTGGTAACATGGAGAAGAGACCTGACCAGTATACACCAGAACTGGGAACATGGAGAAGAGACCTGACCAGTATACACCAACACTGGGAACATGGAGAAGAGACCTGACCAGTATACACCGACACTGGGAACATGGAGAAGAGACCTAACCAGTATACACCAACACTAGGAACGTGGAGAAGAGACCTGACCAATATACACCAACACTGAGAACATGGAGAAGAGACCTGACCAGTATACACCAACACTGGGAACATGGAGAAGAGACCTGACCAGTATACACCAACACTGGGAACATGGAGAAGAGACCTGACCAGTATACACCAACACTGGTAACATGGAGAAGAGACCTGACCAGTATACACCAACACTGGGAACGTGGAGAAGAGACCTGACCAGTATACACCAACACTGGGAACATGGAGAAGAGACCTGACCAGTATACACCAACACTAGGAACGTGGAGAAGAGACCTGACCAATATACACCAACACTGAGAACATGGAGAAGAGACCTGACCAGTATACACCAACACTGGGAACATGGAGAAGAGACCTGACCAGTATACACCAACACTGGGAACATGGAGAAGAGACCTGACCAGTATACACCAACACTGGTAACATGGAGAAGAGACCTGACCAGTATACACCAACACTGGGAACGTGGAGAAGAGACCTGACCAGTATACACCAACACTGGGAACATGGAGAAGAGACCTGACCAGTATACACCAACACTGGGAACATGGAGAAGAGTCCTGACCAGTATACACCAACACTGGGAACATGGAGAAGAGACCTGACCAGTATACACCAACACTGGGAATATGTAGAAGAGACCTGACCAGTATACACAAACACTGGGAACATGGAGAAGAGACCTGACCAGTATACACAAACACTGGGAACGTGGAGAAGAGACCTGACCAGTATACACCAACACTGGGAACGTGGAGAAGAGACCTGACCAGTATACACCAACACTGGGAAAATGGAGAAGAGACCTGACCAGTATACACCAACACTGGGAACGTGGAGAAGAGACCTGACCAGTATACACCAACACTGTGAACGTGGAGAAGAGACCTGACCAGTATACACCAACACTGGGAACATGGAGAAGAGACCTGACCAGTATACACCAACACTGGGAACATGGAGAAGAGACCTGACCAGTATACACCAACACTGGGAATGTGGAGAAGAGACCTGACCAGTATACACCAACACTGCGAACATGGAGAAGAGACCTGACCAGTATACACCAACACTGGGAACGTGGAGAAGAGACCTGACCAGTATACACCAACACTGGGAACCTGGAGAAGAGACCTGACCAGTATACACCAACACTGGGAACGTGGAGAAGAGACCTGACCAGTATACACCAACACTGGGAACATGGAGAAGAGACCTGACCAGTATACACCAACACTGGGAACATGGAGAAGAGACCTGACCAGTATACACCAACACTGGGAACGTGGAGAAGAGACCTGACCAGTATACACCAACACTGGGAACGTGGAGCAGAGACCTGACCAGTATACACCAACACTGGGAACGTGGAGAAGAGACCTTTTCCAGTATACACCTACACTAGGAACGTGGAGAAGAGACCTGACCAGTATACACCAACACTGGGAACGTGGAGAAGAGACCTGACCAGTATACACCAACACTGGGAACATGGAGAAGAGCCCTGACCAGTATACACCAACACTGGGAACGTGGAGAAGAGACCTGACCAGTATACACCAACACTGGGAACGTGGAGAAGAGACCTGACCAGTATACACCTACACTGGGAACGTGGAGAAGAGACCTGACCAGTATACACCAACACTGGGAACGTGGAGAAGAGACCTGACCAGTATACACCTACACTAGGAACGTGGAGAAGAGACCTGACCAGTATACACCAACACTGGGAACGTGGAGAAGAGACCTGACCAGTATACACCAACACTGGGAACATGGAGAAGAGCCCTGACCAGTATACACCAACACTGGGAACGTGGAGAAGAGACCTGACCAGTATACACCAACACTGGGAACGTGGAGAAGAGACCTGACCAGTATACACCTACACTGGGAACGTGGAGAAGAGACCTGACCAGTATACACCAACACTGGGAACGTGGAGAAGAAACCTGACCAGTATACACCAACACTGGGAACATGGAGAAGAGCCCTGACCAGTATACACCAACACTGGGAACGTGGAGAAGAGACCTGACCAGTATACACCAACACTGGGAACGTGGAGAAGAGACCTGACCAGTATACACCAACACTGGGAACGTGGAGAAGAGCCCTGACCAGTATACACCAACACTGGGAACGTGGAGAAGAGACCTGACCAGTATACACCAACACTGGGAACGTGGAGAAGAGACTTAACCAGTATACACCAACACTGGGAACATGGAGAAGAGACACGACCGGTATACACCAACACTGGGAACGTGGAGAAGACACCTGACCAGTATACACCAACACTGGGAACATGGAGAAGAGACCTGACCAGTATACACCTACACTGGGAACGTGGAGAAGAGACCTGACCAGTATACACCAACACTGGGAACATGGAGAAGAGACCTGACCAGTATACACCAACACTGGGAATGTGGAGAAGAGACCTGACCAGTATACACCAACACTGGGAACGTGGAGAAGAGACCTGACCAGTATACACCAACACTGGGAATGTGGAGAAGAGACCTGACCAGTATACACCAACACTGGGAACATGGAGAAGAGACCGGACCAGTATACACCAACACTGGGAACATGGAGAAGAGACCTGACCAGTATACACCAACACTGGGAATGTGGAGAAGAGACCTGACCAGTATACACCAACACTGGGAACATGGAGAAGAGACCTGACCAGTATACACCAACACTGGGAATGTGGAGAAGAGACCTGGGATTAGCAGGGAGTTTTAGGAGCAAAACATTAACAATGCAGCGACATGATAAGAATCTGCAGAACTAATCATATACTGAATAGCTGCAAGTCACATTTATGTAAGAGAAGCTGAGATGACTCTATAAATGAAGGTCGTCTCACGCTCAGAGCTGTAGAGGATGGTGATGTATGGAGCTGGAAGTGCAAAACATTGTTACCCTTTTCCCAGTCAGTGTAACTAAGAGGCAGCAGGGTACGACTCTTGTGGAGACTCTTAAAAAGGCAATGACAGTTCTGTGCCCAATAATGGGGGGCATTGCAGCAAATAATAGGGGTTCTGTGGCTTGTCATTGGCATTCTGGATACAAATATTGGCTTTGTAAAAAAATATTTAAAAGAACTGAAGTCCTCAGGGGTTGATACCTTTTAATAAAAATCTGTACAGATTCTTGGTTACACAGATGATAATGTGTGGGCAAACATCATCTTTATGACCAGAAAAACAAAGTTGCACGAAGAGAAATGAGAACAGATTTGACTGTATTTGGAGTAAACAGATAAGAGTTCTAAGAGACTTGAGCTATGAAGTCCAACTCGAACCCCTAAACCATGAAAGGAGGGGTGAACCTTCTCTGATAGACACAGATTATAGTCCCAGCCATTGTCTTCAACAGACGGTCAGGGAGCTGCTATTAGATCTGGGTCGATGATAGGCAGGTTAAAGTATCAAAAGACGAGGTCAAAAAGGGAAGGATCAGGCCAAGGAAATCCAAGATCAAAGAGCCACAAAAAGACCAAAGAAGCGCAAACAGAAAAATGCTAAAATCTATTTAAGCCTTTACGGTGTGCCAGGTTGTCAACTATTCCCAGGAGAGGCCTTGGTCTTGGAGCTGCTCCATGAACATCAGAGGTGCCTTAGTGGTAGGACATGTCATGACTTGGCGTCTCGCCCGGCTGGAGGAGCTCTACTGGTGACTTTGTAGCTTTAATCCTATAGTCACTCTGTGGGTATACCTATAGCAGGTCTCTGAAACTTGCACGACATGGAGACTGTGCTTTCTCTACATGAAAGCCCCCCATAGGAGGCTTTGTGATACCGCTGTACGGTGGTCCTTTGGCTTTCACAGTTTGCGCATTTTGTAGCTGGTGCTGGTATGAAGGAATCACTGGCTGGTAAATTTATAGAACAAAGGCGCATCGCAGCCCCCGAGCTGGTAGACAAATAAATCCATTATTACATCACAACAAATTTGGCTAAATGTTACATAGGGACCGGCAGATTAGGACCAGGGGGTATATATCCCTATCGCCAGTCGGGGCCCACCGTGCTCCAGATGGTAATGGAGCTGCTGGCACCCTGTGGGTTAGGCGGAGACTATAGAGCTGGATGGCTCTGAGATAACTCAAGGAACCGGTCACGTGTGTAGGGACACGTCAGACCGGACGACAACCCAGTTAGCGTTTCGGTGGAGCGGATGCTACTCCGACCACGTGTGTAACAACACGTCAGGCCGGATGGTAACCAGTTAGCATTGACCGAGAAGACCGCTGCGACAGCGCCCTGTCAGCCACGTGTGTAAGACACGTCAGGCCGAGCGGTCCTCCGATTAGCGTTTCTGGCCACCATTCGACTGGCCACATGTGTAAAGGACACGTCAGACCAGGTAGTCACACCAGTAGCATTTGACTGGGAAGCCGAGGAGGATAATAGGGTTCACACACACAATCCAGGAACACCCTGTTAACTTCACAGGGGTTCTGGGATGCGCTGTCCGTGCACGTAGAGGGCACAACCGGACAGGTGGCGCAGCAGGTACACTGTCCGTGTGCGTAGAGGGCACAACCGGACAGGTGACGCAACAGGTATGCTGTCCGTATGCGTAGGAGGCACAACTGGACATGTGACGCAGCAGCTGCAGCCAAGTTAACACCACTGGACTGCTCTAGCACAACAGGAACGGTAGCAAGGAAGCACGGCGCCTGACCCTCATGTGCTGAGCCACGAATTTTGGCGTGACAGGCACCATTCTCTTAGCCCTACCTACCGCTTCCAACAAGGCTTATGCCACCAAGAACTCTAAATGAAGACTGCGCACCTCCATGTTATCTCCAGCCCCTTTTATAACCTGGGTCCGCCCCAAACCCAGGGTGGAACCACCAAGGTCCAATAGCAGAGTGCCATGTCATTAGTGACGTCACATGCGACCTATCCGGAACCGCCATGTCATTGATGACATCATGGCAGCCACGCCCCAAACACTTCACCAGTCATCGTCTGACGACCAATGGTGAGGTGCCAGATCATAGGGGCGGGCCTCTGCGAGCCAGTCCGGCGTTGCCACGTCATCAGGACACCTGACACCCTCTTCCCTATCAGGGCCTGCCACCTCACGGACATGCTCAGTGAGATCCTTACCGGACCTAGCCTCTGATGCACTAAGTGTCTGAGCATGCTCAGTAGCCTGAGCAACAGGCTCAGAAAGCAGATTATGAGTTTGAGCATGCTCAGTAGGTACATCCCAGAACTTAGACACAGCATGAAGTCCAAGTACCTGTGCAAAGAGGCTGTTAGGATTAATTGTGGGAGCATGCTCAGTAGCCTGAACTGAGGACTTTGTGTTATTTCTGAGACTATCAGGCTGAGCATGCTCAGTAGGCAAAACACTGGGCTTAGACTCTGGCTGGGGTAAATTGGCACACGCATGCGCACTAGCCGCCTCTCCACACTTAGACGTGGTGGAAGGAGCAGCCAACTGGACGACCCGAGGCACGGCCAAGAACGGCAGCCAGCGCCTGGGCGCAACAGGAACCGCAGCAGACTGCTTGCGGCATTGGCAGCGCCAGTTCGTAACACTAAATAGACTCAAGCTGACGTACACAGTGACATCACATACAGTGCCTACAAGTAGTATTCAACCCCCTGCAGATTTAGCAGGTTTGATAAGATGCAAATAAGTTAGAGCCTGCAAACTTCAAACAAGAGCAGGATTTATTAACAGATGCATAAATCTTACAAACCAACAAGTTATGTTGCTCAGTTAAATTTTAATACATTTTCAACATAAAAGTGTGGGTCAATTATTATTCAACCCCCTAGGTTTAATATTTTGTGGAATAACCCTTGTTTGCAATTACAGCTAATAATCGTCTTTTATAAGACCTGATCAGGCCGGCACAGGTCTCTGGACTTATCTTGGCCCACTCCTCCATGCAGATCTTCTCCAAGTTATCTAGGTTCTTTGGGTGTCTCATGTGGACTTTAATCTTGAGCTCCTTCCACAAGTTTTCAATTGGGTTAAGGTCAGGAGACTGACTAGGCCACTGCAACACCTTGATTTTTTCCCTCTTGAACCAGGCCTTGGTTTTCTTGGCTGTGTGCTTTGGGTCGTTGTCTTGTTGGAAGATGAAATGATGACCCATCTTAAGATCCTTGATGGAGGAGCAGAGGTTCTTGGCCAAAATCTCCAGGTAGGCCGTGCTATCCATCTTCCCATGGATGCGGACCAGATGGCCAGGCCCCTTGGCTGAGAAACAGCCCCACAGCATGATGCTGCCACCACCATGCTTGACTGTAGGGATGGTATTCTTGAGGTCGTATGCAGTGCCATCCAGTCTCCAAACGTCACGTGTGTGGTTGGCACCAAAGATCTCGATCTTGGTCTCATCAGACCAGAGAACCTTGAACCAGTCTGTCTCAGAGTCCTCCAAGTGATCATAAGCAAACTGTAGACGAGCCTTGACATGACACTTTGAAAGTAAAGGTACCTTACGGGCTTGTCTGGAACGGAGACCATTGCGGTGGAGTACGTTACTTATGGTATTGACTGAAACCAATGTCCCCACTGCCATGAGATCTTCCCGGAGCTCCTTCCTTGTTGTCCTTGGGTTAGCCTTGACTCTTCGGAAAAGCCTGGCCTCGGCACGGGTGGAAACTTTCAAAGGCTGTCCAGGCCGTGGAAGGCTAACAGTAGTTCCATAAGCCTTCCACTTCTGAATGATGCTCCCAACAGTGGAGACAGGTAGGCCCAACTCCTTGGAAAGGGTTTTGTACCCCTTGCCAGCCTTGTGACCCTCTACGATCTTGTCTCTGATGGCCTTGGAATGTTCCTTTGTCTTTCCCATGTTGACCAAGTATGAGTGCTGTTCACAAGTTTGGGGAGGGTCTTAATTAGTCAGAAAAGGCTGGAAAAAGAGATAATTAATCCAAACCTGTGAAGCTCATTGTTCTTTGTGCCTGAAATACTTCTTAATACTTTAGGGGAACCAAACAGAATTCTTGTGGTTTGAGGGGTTGAATAATAAATGACCTCTGAATAAACTTTTCACAATTTTAAAAAAAAAAAAAAGAAATAACATACTTTTTTGCTGCATTTCACACTTCCAGGCTGATCTACAGTCCAAATGTCACAATGCCAAGGTAATTCCGAATGTGTAAACCTGCTAAATCTGCAGGGGGTTGAATACTACTTGTAGGCACTGTATGTATATATTGCCACATAGTGTGACTAAAACAATCATTAATGTAAATATACAGAGATATAAAATAGCAAAACAAACAGCAAATAATAAATCAGACAAAAGCGCATATTCAGATATCAGAACCTCGCGTGTCTTATTAACTCACTTTTGAATGTTAAATTGAAATCCTCATTGTATAACAATACACACAGTATGTCCTGTGTCTACACGTCAGAGGGTTGCAAAGTGATATCGGGAATAGAATGAGGACACTCAGGAGAGGAGGTTTTTATTTTTTTACTAATTCCTGAACATACCAAAAAATGCTGGTTATGTTATGAGGGCAGTGAAAACTGCCAACATTGCCTGAATGTGTTCACTTGCCTGAATGTATGTTTGTGCTTTTGTGTATGTTTGTTAGTATACATGTATGTGTTTGGGTATTTGTATCAGTGTGTTTATGTATCTGTATATATATATATATATATATATATATATATATATATATATATATATACACATATCTGTGTATATGTGTGTTTTTGTATGTTTGTAAATGTGTATTTGTATGAGTGTATGTGTGTGTTTTGTGTGTATATGTGTGTATATGTGTTTGTTGGTTTGTCTATTTGTATGTGTTTTTGGGCGTGTATGTGTGTTTGTATATGTGTTTTTTTGCATTTGTATGAGTATGTTTGTGTATAGGTAAGTGTGTATGAGAATGTGTGTATTTCTGTATGCTTGTGTGTATGTTTATGTGTGTTTGTGTATATGTATGTGTTTGTGTATGTGTATATTTGTATGTGTATGTGTGTATTTGTGCATGTTTGTGTGTGTGTTTCTGTATATTTATGTGTGCATGTTTGTGTGCTTATGTTTGTGTGTATAAGCCTGTGTGTATGCTTGTGAATCAATTTGCCGCGAGACACAATACTACAAAGTTTTGCTTTGAAAAGAGGCTTATAACTGTCTATCACATGTAAGGCACCGAGCTCTCCTAGGACTGTGTCTAACTCCTATCACTCTCTTTAACACAAGCACAGTCTTAGTAATGTCAAAGTGACCTCAGAGTGACAGTGACTGTCATAGCGAAGGCACCCAGACAGTCTTCTCATGTTTAGTAAAAGTATAATTATTCTTTTGTGATCAGGCAGAGAACCCTGTGCCAATCACTAACCCAAACTGATGGTGTCGCTGTCAGAGGTAACATCATCTTTGAGTGACTGAGATGAGTGAGGTGCCATATATTTCATAACTCCCTGTGCTTCCTCCACACCATTACATTTGATGGAGGCAAAGGAGGACAATTGCGACCTATTTTTGGCAGTGCTGCTGGCTGGACAGCTGGTATCAGTGGCAGTGGAGGTGCACCTGCTGCTGCTCGAAGCTCCACATATTCATAGTAGTGCCAATCTGCCAGCTCCACCTTATATCCTAGCAATCACCCTGACTGCGGCACGGCTGTTGGCCCTTCTCCTACCTCTCTCACCTTATCAATTGAATCTCTGTATTATTCACAGACTACTACACTAACCTTCTTTACTTCTGCAGTTTACAGCACATTACTGTCTACTGTATCTGCCACTGTCTTATTGATTTCTCTTCTATCTCTGTTACTGAGCTCTGACGTAGTCTGACTAATCTAAAATCACCTTAAAGTGGCCGCTGCATTCCCTGCCTCAGCTTTTTTTCTTTGGACACACTACATCTGAATACTTTGCTTTAGGCCCCCTTCACACGTCCGTGAAAATCACGCACGTTTTTCACGGATGTGTTAATGGAGCGTATTGCCCTTCCGTGTGTCGTGTTTATGGCACACGTGTGTTCTGCGTGTGTTATCCCTGATAACACGAAGAATGGGAACTTTCTGCTCACCTGTCCCTGGCGTTGCTGTCCGTGGCGCTGATCTTTGGTCTCCGGTCCTGCCGACTCCCCGCTGCTGCTTCCGCCCGCAGTGGAGTGAATATGCAATGAACATAATGAGCGGGGATCGGAAGCGAGTGACAGCAGTGGCAGAGACTGCAGCACTGGGGACAGGTGAGTATAGAAATTATTTTTATTTGACAGACACGTGTGTTTTCTCCAGTGTGTGCCATACGGATCACATTCGTGCAGTCTATGTGCGGTCTGTGTGAAACCCGTGATGCCGGAAAAAAACGGACATGTCTACGTGTGGAGCACATGGGCACACATATGTGCCACACGTACACATGGTCCATGGCAAAACATGTACATGTGCACAGACCCATTGATTTAAATGGGTTTACGTGTGCTCATGTCTCCGGCACGTGAGGAAACTGACCAAACACGTACCGGAGACACGGACGTGTGAAGGAGGCCTTAACCCCAGTGATAGTCATTCAGAGACTGCTCTGGTTCTCCCTGGAGTGGCTGCTCACATCATACAGTGAAGCCAGCCTGGGCGTTGTGGTCGTTGTTTCATGAACTACGCATCCGAGCACCCGCGATACTCAGCTGAGCTTCACAAGTACCCGAGCACCCCGATGCTTGATTGAGTACCTATCAGTGCTGAGCATGCTCGCTCAACACAAGTCATTACGCAGTGATAAACCGGTGGAGTTTCACAAAACTGGAGAACAGAGCAAAACTTGTAATACAATATAATTAGTAAGGGCCATAGAAACTTATTAAAATGAAAATAAAGCGCACAACTCCATTAAATATAAAATATAATTTTATAGTGGATAAATTGGAATCATGACATAGATCCACTTTGCACAACCTATAATCCGCCATATGGCTCTAAGGATAAGGGGCTTTTTATACAGGGCTACATTTTGATGGTTTTTACCAAGGGGGTGTGGTTGGCAGGATTCCTTGGGGGTGTGTCTATAGGCTGTTTTGCATTATTTTTCTATGAGCACCGCCCCCTTGTAAACTCTATTAAAAGTAACACTGAGTAAGCAGACCCGTGTCACTGGATCTGTATGGCGGATTTAAAACAAAAAACAAACAAGAAGCAGAATATTCAGATGAGAAGCGCCAATAAAATAAAAGTATAAGCTGGCGATTGTCAGCCTGATGACAGGTTCCCTTTAATGTTGTGGTGGCAATAACAATTATCTGTAATGCTCTATGAAATGGCAGAATTGTGACTCGTATATCCACAGATTCAACATTCAGATCCACACATTGATCCGGACGTTTGTCTCGACGCCATTGGGTAACGCATAACAAAATCGCCATGAAATGAAGCTTGAATAATTGAATAACCATCTTCATGATTGAATAATTAAGTGTCTGGAATAACCAGATGAGAAAAAAATGTGGGAAGCTGAAAGGTAGAAAAGGGTTTCCCTGGAAAACGAATTCACGATGATAATTCGGATAGACTAGAGGAGTTCCGGCAAAATAGACCCCATCACTTCCAACAAGAAGGTCCTAGCCCTGACCGGTGTCTCCTCTCCATGCAGGGATGCCCATACTCAAAGTCCTTCTCTGCTGATATGAATGGAAATTACAGAGAACTCTCAGTTACCGCAGGTCTTCATCCGTTTAATTGTCGAGTTTCCTTGCATGCACATTCTGGAAATAAAAGAAAATGGTAGTGGGTAGCGCGCCAAGGATGGTAGTGGGGACAGCGACCAGCGAAGAGGGGAGCGAGGAGGTGAGCTTTTCTGCACACTGGAGAAAACAGATTTTTTGCAAATTTTGAGTGAAATTAAATTTTTCTGAAATACATTTTGCCAACTCTAGCTGCCGAGTGCGCCATTGTTCGGAGCTGCTCCATCCTACGTCCCGCCTGCTTCACTTATCACTTTTTGCTCTACACACAGGGGAGTTTCCTGAGGTGGATCATGGTCACAGCATTGTGTAACGTTGGCCGGCTGACTGATAATTTTAAGAAAGCGCCAATTCACTTATAAAGTCAAACATACAACAAAGTCAGAAAAGGTGCAGGTTAGGCTCCGGAAATAAGCGGTCACCCAGCGCCCCTCACACAATGCTCAGAGTTTAAGTATGTAGATTCTTAAATACTTTATTAGACCAGAGATATACGGAATTTCAAGCTGAATGTCCAATAATGGAGCTCCAACTACTTTGTTATGAAGCAACCATCTCTAAATTTTGTACTTTGAGGTTCTACCGTCAAGTTCAGCTACAGTTACCCCATTGGTATTACAGGTTAGGCGCAATAGTTATTGTTGTGAGAACTTGCTTTGTGCTCGTCCATCCCATCGCCTATTCCTGACATGTAGACTTAGATACATGACTCTGACTTAGATACATGACTAAAGGCTGCTTTCCACGCTGCGATATCATTACCGATATCGCTAGCGTGCGTACCCTCCCCCATTGGCTGTGCGACACGGGCAAATTGCTGTCCGTGGCGCACAACATCGCCCGGACCCGTCACACTATTTACCTGCATAGCGACATCGCTGTGACCGGCAAACCGCCTCCTTTCTAAGGGGGAGGGACGTTTGGCGTCACAGCGACGTCACTAAGCGGCCGCCCAATCAAAGCGGAGGGGCGGAGATGAGCAGGACGAACTTCCTGCCCACCTCCTTCATTCCTCATTGCTGGCGGGATGCAGGTAAGGTGAGGTTCGTCGTTCCTGCGGTGTCACACGTAACGATGTGTGCTGCCGCAGGAACGACGAACAACATCGTACCTGCAGCAGCAATGATAATTGAGATTAGGGGGGGATGTCACCAATTAGCGATTTTGAACGTTTTTGCAACAATTCAAAATCGCTAATAGGTGTCACACGCAACATCGCTAACGCAGCTGGATGTGCGTCACAAAATCCGTGACCCCAACGAGATCGCTTTAGCGATGTCGTAGCATGTAAAGCGGCCTTTAGACTTAGATACATGACTTAAGGGGGCTTTACACGCTACGATATCGTTAATGTTTTATTGTCGGGGTCAAGTTGTTAGTGACGCACATCCGGCGTCATTAACGATATCGCAGCGTGTAATACTTACCAGCGACCTTAAGCGACCTCAAAAATGGTGAAAATCGTTCACCATGGAGAGGTCGTCCCAAACTCAAAAATCGGTAAGGGTTGTTTATCCAGGTGGTTCATCGCTCATGCGGCAGCATACATCGCTATGTGTGACACCGCAGGAGCGAGGAACGTCTCCTTACCTGCCGCCGGCCACAATATGGAAGGAAGGAGGTGGGCGGGATGTTACATCCTGCTCATCTCCGCCCCTCCGCTTTGATTGGCCGGCCGCTTAGTGACGTTGCGGTGACGTCGCTGTGATGACGAACGTCCCTCCCCCTTGAAGGAGGGATTGTTCGGCAGTCACAGCGACGCCGCCGACCAGGTAAGTATGTGTGACGCTGCCGTAGCGATAATGTTCGCTACGGCAGCGATCACAAACAATCGCATGCGCGACGGGGGCGGGTACTTACACACTCGCTATCGCTACAAATTGCTAGCGATATCGCTACCGTGTAAAGCCCCCTTTAGACTTAGATACATTACTGAGACTTAGATACATGGATGTTTTGACTTTTCGGCTGGAGATTTACAATTAATACATGATTACTTTTTCCAATGATTTAGTAACTTTGACATCCAATGAACTTTTCTGAGAAGATGAATTTGTCGGAGTTCATCCGAATATGATAATTCTGTAATCTTCAGAGTATCAACTTGACTGAAACGTTTCGCTGTTGAAATGTCAGTTTTCTTGCCAATTTTGGTCAGACATCTTAGCTGGAGGATTCGCACTTAATACTGAGGTGGATTTTCTTTGCATCAAACGAGTCTTAATTCTAAATCTTCTTTAATATCAGAATTTATTTTCTTTGTAGTTGGCAGAGGCAGGAAATAGAATTCTGTGTGTAATATACATGAAGCTCTACATGACGGAGCAGAATGTGCCGGGAACTTTTTACTGCGGAATCTGTTTTTTTCTTATTAAATGAACTTTTCTGCTTTGAATCTGTTGGATGATTTCCACTTTGTAGAGCAGCAGGGTCTCTTATTAGATGAAGTTTACATATTTCTACTTTCATTAATTAATTATTTAGATTCAATGTATCTAGCAGAAGAATGGTCATACCTTCACAGAGAAGGTTTTAGTGCTAGTCTTGGTATTTATGTTTTCATGGGTCTCCAGTAACTACTGAGGAACCAAGTAAAATTATATAACCCATAAAAAATATACAATAATTTAGAAAGAAAATAGTGTGATATATAAGTGCCACTGCAGTTGACGAGAATGCCCATTCTTGATGAGGCTTTCCTGAAGCGCCCCCATTTAGTTCTAGTTTACGGCTTTGTCCTGGCATATTCTGGATTGTTGGCATGTTAAAGTTCTTGTTGACTCATGTAATTGCTTTGGCCAGTGAAGGTCAGATACCCAGACAAATCAATTATCTGAACCTCCCATTGTATTACTATGTGTATTGCTAGATGCGATGTAACTTTGCTGTCTCTCCCTCATCTCTGCCAGAGACTATTACTACTAGGGATATTTTGTATACGGCTTGAAATCTAGCCAATAAGAGCTTAGTCTTATCCACCAATCGTGAAGACCCCAATGATCTGAATGGAGAGCTCAGGGGTATAAGAAGGAGGACTGTCCATTACCCGGGTAGACTCTTGCTACATACTACCAATCTAGGATCTGCGGATCCGATTAGCAAGCCATAACCGAACCTGGATTATAATACTACATGGACTTCAGCATCGAATGCAAGGATTCAGGTGAGATATCAAGGACTACCTAAGGAAGGAATCCAGCTTGGGACAATCCCGTCACCTGACTACAGCCAGCTTCCTAAATCTGGCGTTATTCCATTCTCGGTAGGTGCCCATCGAAAGGGGGGTACTGCTTGTTTGGATTAAGTAGCCCTGGAAGCTCTGAGGCATGTACATTCTAATCCCTGGTGAGCCAGTGGAAGAGGGAGAAACTGTTGCCGGTTACATTCTGTGGTTTTGCTGGTTATGTGCCATAAGCCGTTAATTGTTTGGGGATCCAATAAAGTCTTAATGTTGTGATTCCCTCACCCTGTGTTTTCTGAGTAGTGTTCCGCCCACGGTTAAGGAGGTCGGGCATTCAGATGGGATGAGCCCTGGGCTATGCTGTCTTTCTAAACGCGGCCGGGTCAGCGGATGAGAGCACCCACTGACCCCCATGTCTCCACACTGGGATACTGCGTTTCAATTAATAAACAAACTTTCCTCCCATGAGCTTCATCCCACACCAGAACTGGTGCTCTTATCACTTGGGGGAGGTTCTATGTCGGGATTTAAGAAAGGAATGGTACGACATGTTCTGACAGCGATGAGAAGCCTAATTCCTAGGTATTGGAAACAGAGGGAGACCCCCCTCATGAGCAGAAATCGTATCAGATCTCGACATGATATATGGAATGGAGGAGTTAATACGTCAACAAATTGGCACATTGGAGAAGGTGGTTGGGACTTGGGCGTCTTGGATTATACTTAGAGGAACCTTAGAATTCCTTGCATGGCTCCAGGAAGCAGATTAAGCTACCCAAGTTGTTGCGAATCATACTCTAGACCCAATCCATTACCCCCTAGCTGCACACAAATCCGAACGGGAATTTTCTGTTCTCCCCCTTACTATCCCCCTCTCTCTACCCCCCTTCACTTCCCCCCGCCTGCTTTGTCTTGTCTTTCTGCCCTATAGTTAAACTGGTTCATATTGATCTTGATTGCCTTTGAAGGGCAATAACACCTTCTTTGATAGAAAGGACCAGGTTAAGGTTTCCCTCTGGGAGATGATAAGGTATTGGGGCATACTTTGTGTTGATTGTGTTTATATCTATGACTAATGTAATGATCAATGTACTGGTACATTCTAAGATTTTATGTTGAAAATCCAATAAAATTTGATTCACGAAACCTTGGATTCCTCCCGCTTTACACCCACTTGGTATTCTGTCAATCAGCTTCATTATGTATTCTCTTGGAAAGGCTGCCAATGTATAGATATGAATAATCAAGAATTCATTTGTGATATCTCTGGCCTTTAGAGAGTGTTTGCAGCCATCAGGTGTGTTTTGTAAAGGCAGTGTTGGTGCACAGCGCAATATAGTGTGTAGTCCTATTTCACGACCATTATAAGCCAGAATATAGCAAGAACCACTCATTCAAGTAAAGTGAAATGAAACTCCATCATTACTTTAAAACATGAAGGTCAGAGAATATGGAAAATTACTTGAAGGTATCCTCAGGTGCAGTCAAGAAAACTATCAATCACTATGATGGAATTTGCTCTCATAATGACCACACCAAAAGAAGAAGACCAAGAATGACCTCTACTGTAAAGGATAAGTTCATCAGAGTTACCAGCCTCAAAAACTGAGAATTGACAGCATCTCATATAACATTGCTCAAAAGCGATGCACAGACATTAAGTAGCAGACAGATCTTAACATCAATTGTCCAGAGAAGGTTAGAAGAAGTAGGTCTTTACAGTCAAAATGCTGCAAAGAAGCAACTACTGATGATTTCGAACAAGAAGAAAAGACGTGTTTGGGACAAGCAACACAAGGACTGGATAATAGGTCATTGGAAATCTGTATTGTGTTCTGATGAGTCAAAATTTGGGATTTTTGGTATCAACCACCATGTCTTGTGATACGTAGAAAAAGTGAGCAGATGGTACCTACATATGTGGTGCTCACCATGAAACATGGAGGTGAAGGTGTGATGGTGTCAGGGAGCTTTGCTGGAGCCATTGTTGGTAATTTCATCCAAATTCAAGGCACATTACTCAGTATAGCTACCATAGCATTCTGCCATGTCATGCCATTATATCCAGTCTCCCCTGAGTGGGACCTGTCACTTGTGTTACATTTTTTGTGTTGCATTTCAACAAGACAATAATCAAAAACACATCTCCAGGCTATGTAAGGGTCATGTGACCAAGAACAAAAGGAATAAACTGCTGCATGAGACGACGTTGTCTTGACAGTCAGATGCCCTCTACCTACAGTTAGGTCCAGAAATCTTTGGACAGTGACACAATTTTCGCGAGTTGGGCTCTGCATGCCACCACATTGGATTTGAAATGAAACCTCTACAACAGAATTCAAGTGCAGATTGTAACGTTTAATTTGAAGGTTTGAACAAAAATATCTGATAGAAATTGTAGGAATTGTACACATTTCTTTACAAACACTCCACATTTTAGGAGGTCAAAAGTAATTGGGCAAATAAACCAAACCCAAACAAAATATTTTTATTTTCAATATTTTGTTGCGAATCCTTTGGAGGCAATCACTGCCTTAAGTCTGGAACCCATGGACATCACCAAACGCTGGGTTTCCTCCTTCTTAATGCTTTGCCAGGCCTTTACAGCCGCAGCCTTCAGGTCTTGCTTGTTTGTGCGTCTTTCCGTCTTAAGTCTGGATTTGAGCAAGTGAAATGCATGCTCAATTGGGTTAAGATCTGGTGATTGACTTGGCCATTGCAGAATGTTCCACTTTTTAGCACTCATGAACTCCTGGGTAGCTTTGGCTGTATGCTTGGGGTCATTGTCCATCTATACTATGAAGCGCCGTCCGATCAACTTTGCGGCATTTGGCTGAATCTGGGCTGAAAGTATATCCCGGTACACTTCAGAATTCATCCGGCTACTCTTGTCTGCTGTTATGTCATCAATAAACACAAGTGACCCAGTGCCATTGAAAGCCATGCATGCCCATGCCATCACGTTGCCTCCACCATGTTTTACAGAGGATGTGGTGTGCCTTGGATCATATGCCGTTCCCTTTCTTCTCCACACTTTTTTCTTCCCATCATTCTGGTACAGGTTGATCTTTGTCTCATCTGTCCATAGAATACTTTTCCAGAACTGAGCTGGCTTCATGAGGTGTTTTTCAGCAAATTTAACTCTGGCCTGTCTATTTTTGGAATTGATGAATGGTTTGCATCTAGATGTGAACCCTTTGTATTTACTTTCATGGAGTCTTCTCTTTACTGTTGACTTAGAGACAGATACACCTACTTCACTGAGAGTGTTCTGGGCTTCAGTTGATGTTGTGAACAGGTTCTTCTTCACCAAAGAAAGTATGCGGCGATCATCCACCACTGTTGTCATCCGTGGACGCCCAGGCCTTTTTGAGTTCCCAAGCTCACCAGTCAATTCCTTTTTTCTCAAAATGTACCCGACTGTTGATTTTGCTACTCCAAGCATGTCTGCTATCTCTCTGATGGATGTTTTCTTTTTTTTCAGCCTCAGGATGTTTTGCTTCACCTCAATTGAGAGTTCTTTAGACCGCATGTTGTCTGGTCACAGTAACAGCTTCCAAATGCAAAACCACACACCTGTAATCAACCCCAGACCTTTTAACTACTTCATTGATTACAGGTTAACGAGGGAGACGCCTTCAGAGTTAATTGCAGCCCTTAGAGTCCCTTGTCCAATTACTTTTGGTCCCTTGAAAAAGAGGAGGCTATGCATTACAGAGCTATGATTCCTAAACCCTTTCTCCGATTTGGATGTGAAAACTCTCATATTGCAGCTGGGAGTGTGCACTTTCAGCCCATATTATATATAGAATTGTATTTCTGAACATGTTTTTGTAAACAGCTAAAATAACAAAACTTGTGTCACTGTCCAAATATTTCTGGACCTAACTGTAGATAGTATGGGGTGAGATAATTTGTAGATTTAACAATTCGTGCAGCCGGCGGGATCCACGAACATGTCAGCTGATTTATACAACTGACATGTGTACCTACCAGGTACGAGCAGATCCGCCCATACCTGTTAACCCCTTAAATGCCACTGTGAAACTGTCACATTGGCATTATAATAGCGGTCGCGGTGTTGTGTTTACTGACCTCCCGACACCAGAAGTCACGTAACGTTGTCATGTGGATCCGATTGTTGTCATGGTAGCACAGGGTCATGTGATGACTTCTGTAGTTCCCATGACTCACTTTTTGCTCACACGGCCGAGAGCTGTGTGACATAGATGAGCATACCTGGTGTTCACAGCTGTGTAGCTGTGATCAGCAGATATGGAAGAGCGATCAGATTGTTGATTCTTCTAGTCCCATAGGGGGACTGGTAAAATAAAAGCAAGTAAAAAAAAAAAAAGGTTTTGAAAAATTAAAAAGAAAATAAAAAAAACCTAAAAGTTCAAATCACCCCCATTCGCCCCATTGAAAATTAAAGGGTTAGAAAAATAAAAAATATACACACATTTGGTATCGCCGCGTTCAGAAATGCCCGATCTATCAAAATATAAAATCAATTAATCTGATCGGTAAACGGCGTAGTGGCAAAAAAATTCCAATCGCCAAAATTACGTTTTTTGGTCACCACAAATTTTGCGCAAAATGCAATAATAAGCGATCAAAACGTAACATCTGTGAAAAAATGGTACTGTTAAAAACGATAGCTTGAGATGCAAAAAATAAGTCATCACTGAGCCCCATATCCCGAAAAATGAGAATGCTACAGGTCGTGAAAAATAGCTCAAAACCTACGCCACTTTTTTGTACAAACTTCTGATTTTTTTTCCCTCTTAGATAAAAGTAAACCTATCCATGTTTGGTGTCTACGAACTTGCACTGACCTGAGGCATCACACATACATTAGTGTTACCATATAGTGAAAAAAATATCTCAAAAACAATCACTTTTTTTGATATTTTTCTGCACTTGGAATTTTTTTGCCATTTTTCAGTACACTATATGGTAAAACCCATGGTTTCACTTAAAAGTACAACTCTTCTGCAAAAAAAAAACGAGCCGTCACATGCCTATATTGACGTAACAATAAAAACGGCTCTCGGAAGAAGGGTGGCGCAAAAAAAACAAACGGAAAGGGCAGAATCGGCCAGTCATGAATGGGTTAAGCAAAGCAACCAACCAGTACGTAACACTTTTGAGAATGCCTTAAAGACCATTGCAAAGCGATTCCTCATGACTACCTGATGAAGCTACATGAGTGAACGCAGAGGGGGTGTAAAGCATCAAATTAAAAGGGGGGACTTTGAGGAATCTAAGGTATAATGCATATTCAGGTTTGTTTCACACTTTCTCCTTGTTGCCATATGGGCATGTGTTGACATATGACATCTATTGTTCTTTTCTACTTTTCCCCTATTTTAAAATTAGAGACAGTAATAAATTGTCATCGGCAAAGTGGAATTTACTAGAGAAAGCAAAAACTACGTTTTACGAAAGAAAAAAACTAAAGTAAAAGGGATTGAGTGTCTGTATTATGTGGCTTTATTACAGTCTTATTATCTGATTGATAACTGTATGGAAACAGAATGATTCGGCTTTGTCGGTGCGCGGAGCAGAATCATTTGTCATGTTGTGTATGAAAGATGACAAGAGGCGGCGATAACTGTATTGAGAAGGAAGGCTGCGCCGTTATTAGGGATTGTGTGATAGGAGAGAGGCGCGACGCCTCCCTCCCAACCGGGAGCAGAACTGATACAATCATTACACCATCCGCTCTATCATTACACTCGGTGCATTATAATATTTAATAGGACCTAAAACCCTGCAAATAAGAAAAACCTGAGGCACATAGAGCAAGCATAGCCCTATACAGACATAGGCATGCTGCTTTCTTTTTAACCCCTTCCCGACATGCCTATTTTCCATTTTTGCACAATGGTTTTTTGCTGTTTGTAATTTTTTTATTTTTCCATCCTAATAGCTAGTTAAAGCCTTGGAACTGTATATAAAAAGCTTCTATTATTGTTATTTCTTTATTTTTAATGGTGAGGTGGTGATCTTCACTTTTATAAATAGATATATATATATATTTTTTTTTTTTTCCTATTTTTATAAATATTTTTTTTTACTTTTCAGTCTATTGTTAGTTCTCCCTGGGGAGATTGAACCTGCGATCGCCTAGTTGCTTGTGCTATGTGCAGCAATACCACAGTGCTGCTTCATGTAGTAAGGGTCATGGTCTCCTCTTGTCAGGGAGACAGACTGAAACAGCCCTGGAGATCACACTGAAATCCCACTGCTGCCACCAGTATGTGACAAGCAGCCCTCTACTGCCCCCAATCGTCAGAGCAATTACCCAATGATTAATGGATGAGGCCACCGCTGTTTCCACTACTAGCCCAATTATTGCGCAGCTCATAGGGAGCTTATTGTATATATTTAACCGATTCTAACACATGGAATATATATTTACATCAGTACAGTCACTGCCAAGCTCCACAATAACCCTAGAAAAACTAGCTGCCCCCACCAGTCATTTATACAGGCCATTTAGACACTTGTTACAGGTAGTGTATCATTTTGGGGAAGCGATATATAGAGCAAGAGGAAGAAAGCTATTACATTTTATATATTTAATACGAAATATAGGCAGTGTTTATAAAAATATACAAAAGATGTTACAAAAGGGAAAAAAACAATACAGCATATACAATTACATAGAATAATAGGGAATAATAAAAAAAATATTACTAAACCACGGTCACAGAAATGGCTTCAGATTTATAGAGGAAAGGACTTCAATGGAACGTGGGCCACTCCTACATGGCAGTGTACCTTCCTGGCATTGAACAAGGATCATAATTGGCATTGTTTTTTATTAACACAAGTTACCTCCACATACCTCCCCTCTGGTGACCCATAACAGGGATAGACTTCCGAGAACTATAGGATGTGTCTTGGAAAATTATGAGATTTCCAACTTTTATGATACCTTGGGCCCTGGTGGACCCAGGCCGCAGATATTAGTCATCTTTCCTATCACAATTTTATCTATTCATACGAGACATGGCATAGATATTGTCATCTGTCTGTCTGGCCGATATCCATTTGGCGGAACCCGAGCCATCGTCCCGCATCGCAAAACCATGCTTTGTATTCGCCCTTTTATTACATTTCCAAAAATATGACTTTCTTATCCATTATATCGATACAGTTCATAAAACCTCACTTCCTAATTTCTATAAGGTGGATAAAGGGGTTACGTTTTCATTTTAGCTGAGACTCTTATCTCTACCGGTAGAAAATCTGTCTTTCTCCGCATTCTTGTGCATTCAAGCTGAGATTGGCCTCACCTGTGTAGAATTCTCTTTAATTACCTGTTTCCAAATGAGGGGGTCAGTGGCATATGGGTCATGTGGAGTGTTAGATTGCAAGTTCTGGGTTTATTTCCAAATTATGATGACAAGGTTTTAATAAACAGATCCTCTTTATCTTCTTAGGACTTTTGCTCTTTCCAAGCCCTTATTACAGTATTTTTGCTATAAAAGGCTGTTTCTTGCTGTGGAGGACCAACCCCCTCCATACATTAGATGGACGGACTATCAGTTGGAAATGCACAATTTCCCATTTGGTGCTGCAGGAATATTGAATACTTGTGCCACATTCTCCCACAGATTACAGATGATCATTGAGGTTACTATCTGTGGGAAATTCTGTTATAAGCTCACAATTCCGGAATATATCTAAGAGTATTGTCCACATCGTTAACGAGTCATCTACCATTGTGTCACCTGTTACTGGCAGCTCTGCGGGGCTTGTGTTATCTGCTAATGTTGGGAGCAGAGGTCATAGTTTGGGGAAGAGAAGGTTCAGTGAGCATTATTTTCTGAACAAATACTTAATAGCAATGGTACGACCTGAACAAATGGACGTACAATACAAATGGTGCAACTGCTTGGGAAGTTTTGACTAATTTGCAGTTGTAGACATAAAAGTGACATAAAACCATCAATAATATGTAACAAGTATTAAGTAAAGTAGATGAAGGGGACATGTAACCCTCCATAGGAGTTGTCTGGAAGTAAGAGAGGCAGACAGTTTACCAGAGCTCACACCAGCCATGATAATGTGTCCTCCTCAAGCCACCAGGACAGCAAATAAGAACTCCACCAAAAAAAGTTGTACCCGAAAACAAGGCACATATTTTATTAAATTTGGTACATTAATCTATGCACTTTATTAATAGATCTAAAAGTATCAAGGTAGAATTATCAATACTAAAATTTCAACACCAAGGAATAAAAGTCATAGAATGAAGGAAACCACAGGATGGACGGACGAGTTACTGATATGAAAATGATGAAAAAATGGAAACAACATTTTAATCCTTCTCAATCTTATTAGTAACAAGTGTGAGGAAGACACACAGAATCCCGGCACCTCCAGCCTTCTCTGCTATCAATGAGAGGATTAATGGTCGTCTGAAGAAGGTTCTGGCACTGAATGCAATTGGGCAAATTATCAAAATACGCAGGGAATGTCAAACCTATGCTACTATAGACACAGAAGCCAGAAACTCTCAAGCCTTCATTCCAGGTACTTACACAGCTCAGTGTTACATTGTTTCGGCTTTGGAACCAGTGGTGCAGCCATTTCTCTACAGTGTCCCAGTTATCAGGAGCCATTTTTGAAAATGACAATGTCAGATCAAGTGTTGCTCATGGTACTGTGAGCAGCCTGTGTGGTCTAAATGTATAGCCAAGGCTGCATCGCCTCCTATTGAGCACATCTTGGACATCATTGGTCGGGAATTACAAATGGAGCCGCTTTCAGAGGATCTTGATGATTTGCATTTGCACACACATTCAGCACTGCAAAACTGTCCTCAGACAACCATTAACCTAATTGATAGCATCCAAGGCTGAAAGTCCCTGGAGGACAGAAGTCATCTATACTTGCAGATACCTAAATACCTACTTGCTTCCTTTTGTGATGGTAGATGTAACCTTTTCCTACGATATTAATGTAAGGGTTCATGCCCATGATCAGTGTTAGCAGTGTTTTGGTTGTAGCATGCTTCAGCTGTGTCCAAAATGCTGCGTTGTACCTTACAAGCACAATGGATGGATTTCTAGAAATCCCGTGCCCACTATGCTTCTTTTTTCTGCAGCAAACACTGACCTGCGTTGCGTCTTTCCAGACCGCAGCATGTCAATTGTTTGCTGCGGATTCGCATGCGTCCGTAGGGAGAAAAGATGCGAGAGATCGCAGCGCGGGTACAAGCATCTGCATTCTCCTGCGGAGGAGACTCACAGCCCCGCAGGTCAGGACCCGCTGCGTTCTCCTGCGGAGGAGACTCACAGCCCCGCAGGTCAGGACCCGCTGCGTTCTCCTGCGGAGGAGACTCACAGCCCCGCAGGTCAGGACCCGCTGCGTTCTCCTGCGGAGGAGACTCACAGCCCCGCAGGTCAGGACCCGCTGCGTTCTCCTGCGGAGGAGACTTGCAGCCCCGCAGGTCAGGACAAGCTGCGTTCTCCTGCGGAGGAGACTCACAGCCCCGCAGGTCAGGACCCGCTGCGTTCTCCTGCGGAGGAGACTTGCAGCCCCGCAGGTCAGGACAAGCTGCGTTCTCCTGCGGAGGAGACTCACAGCCCCGCAAGTCAGGACCTGCTGCGTTCTCCTGCGGAGTAGACTCACAGCCCCGCAGGTCAGGACCCGCTGCGTTCTCCTGCGGAGGAGACTTGCAGCCCCGCAGGTCAGGACAAGCTGCGTTCTCCTGCGGAGGAGACTCACAGCCCCGCAAGTCAGGACCTGCTGCGTTCTCCTGCGGAGTAGACTCACAGCCCCGCAGGTCAGGACCCACTGCGTTCTCCTGCGAAGGAGACTCACGGCCCCGCAGGTCAGGACCCACCGTGTCCAGGATGGAGGGAGTCCTGATCGTGGGCACATACCCTTAGTGATAATATGGTAAGGGGTTAATCCACTCTATAATTGGCAAATATGTACATGATAAGAATCATCATGTTTTGAATTCATAAGTCAATAGCTTCTCTATAGGAACAAACATTTGGGGTAATAAATAATAAAATAACAAAGCAAAAGAAAAATACTGCAAGATACAAAATTTGTTTTACAGTAAAAACATACACAAATGATGTATCCCCAAAATACAATAAATTATGAAAAATAGGATTTCAGATTTTCTACATGCTGCAAAAATAAAAAAAAATCTTAAAAATGTATAGTATATTAATAAACACCTGTGTTCCCCATAATAAATTCTAAAATAACATCTACAACTTGTCACACAAAAAAAAGTTCCTGTAGTTTTCAAGGACGCCGCTGCTTAGGTGCTTATGTTGCGGGCGGCGGGGCGCTGCGCTCACCACGCTCGGTTCCGGCGCTGCTACTGCTGCTGCTCGGTGGCTCGAGCGGTGGGCCGGATCCGGGGACTCGAGCGGCACTTCTCGCCCGTGAGTGAAAGGGGGTAGTTTGGTTTGGGGATTTGGACCGTGACGCCACCCACGGGTTGTGGTGAGGTTGGGCACCACCGCTGCTATTGACGGGGATCCCGGGAGTGATGGTAGGGAGCAGCTGGGATGTTGTTTCCCCCCTCCATGGGTAGGGGTTGGTGTTCCCGGGGCCCGGTGAGGTGACGGGGAGGCAGGGCTGGCAAGGTGCAGGGTCGCGGGGACTGCGCAGCGCGGTGCCGGAAGGCACGGGTGTACTCACTCAGCCAGAAATGTACGCAAAGTCTCTGGTAAACCAAACGGCTGGATGGACGGGTCCCGCAGCCGGCTGCTGTGACTTCTCCCGGACGGTTAGTGGTGGCTGCCTTTCCCTGCACCTTTTGTGGATGTTCGGTTCCGATGGCTTCCCACCGGTAACCCGCTCCCCAGCGTGTGTATGTGCTGGAGGAGCCCTTTTGCCCACAGGCTCTGGCCCTTGGAACTCTAGCTGTGGCGGTAGCTGTATTTCCTTTTGTTGGTTGGACGGTTGCCTTCAATCGGGTCTTGGCTGCTAGGGAACCCCTGGGGTTCCGGTCACTGACGGATTTGACCTTATTAACGGCGACTCCAAGCCTGGTCGGGGTCCGCAGGCCCTGCCGGTTTGTGCTGGCTTCACTTCGCTCCCCGGTTCGGTACCGGCGGGCCACCGCCCGTTCCCGGTCCTACGGTTCCGCGTTGATCTGCCTCTCCTGCAGACGGCCACCACCGTCTGCCAACCTTGCTCTAAGTGCCCGGGCCATGTACCCGGACACGGTCAGTTTGCTCCTCCACTGCTACTTCACTCCTCACACTTGAACTTCCCTAACTGAACTGAACTGACTTCCTTCTCCCCGCCTCCAGGACTGTGAACTCCTCAGTGGGTGGGGCCAACCGTCTGGCTCCACCCCACCTGGTGTGGACATCAGCCCCTGGAGGGAAGCAACAAGGATTTTGTGTCTGACTGATGTGCCTGTCTCGGGGTGGGTGTGTCGTGTTGTAGTACCTGTGACGACCTGGCTAGTCCAGGGCGCCACACTTAGTGGGGTACATAATTATGAAGGACAGTTTTTTTGAAGGATTTGTAAATTTGGGCAGAACATTGGATGCCGTACCGGAAAGCTTGAGATGTGGACACAGATCTGCGGAGGAATAAACTTGGTCTGATTCTGATAAAATTCTGACATTGGGTACATCTTCACTGGATGACAGCGCTTTGTGGGTTGTTTTTACATTTAAGGATAAAGCCCTCCATACGGATCAGATGGCTGTCACACAAACAAAGCTTTGGCCAAGTGTTCGATCACAAGCTATCTCAACTTGGACTTCCTTACACAGGAGTACTCGTACAGTCGAGCGCCCCGGTGTTGTCTATGAGAAAGCCGTCACCGGACGTCCACCAATGGCTTATCTACTGGAAACCAAAGCGATTGGCAGTCTTAAATCGGCATACCCGATCAACATCTCACCCGACGATTAGTTGTCCCACACCCTCATATGACTATTGGCCGAACTCATCGATATCATCAGATTCGGCTTTAGTCCAATGGTTATGGGGGCCTTAAGACCATTTTAAGATAGTAGCCGATGTATGACGCTCGTACAGCTCCTCTTGATAACATCCTCCATGTCCGGCCACACAGGCGCGGTCAGGGTGGAATATCTCAGCACATAAGGATACATTGTAAGCTTTTATATACAATCGAATGTATATTGAAGTACAGTAAAGACTTTATGCCCGATTATGCCTCGATGCAAATCAGAGCCATAGTTCAGCCGCGTGCTTGAAGGCTTCATTCACACATCAGGCTCAAATGCACAGTGTTATGGGAACCCGGTGCAGAGCCGTGGATTTCTGACATTGATTTGCTGCCGGCGTGTATCAAATCCATACTACATTATCCTCTTCATCATCCTATGTGTCACTTCAAGGATCTTGGCACCAAAATGAATCCTTTTTATCTTTTTTTGCTGCAAATGAAGGAGTCACCCGAGGCATAACTATAAAAAGTGCAGGTGTTGCCATTGCACCGAGGCCCTGGAGCCTACGGGGCCCAAAAAGTCTCTTTGACCCATATGACAAGACCATTACTATTAAAAACATGCAATAGATTTATGTTGGGGCCCCTGAGCTTCAATGTAAGCTGCTGGGGGTCTCCTACACGGCAGGCAGAGTGTCAGCACATTTGCCATGGATTTTGCCTAAGATAAGAAAATGGATTTTATGCAAATTTAATTTATGCCAAATTGTTAAGACTTGGCTGATTTTGTCAAAATTGAACAATCTGTGATTGGCTTGGCATGAAACACTTAAATGGCCGCCATTTTACACAGACGACTGCATGAGCTGGAGAATACTTGCATGATCTCGGGCAATGCCAAGCGGCTTCCCCATAATGCCTTGCAGCTAGCATGTGGTAAAACACAGCCAATTACTATCAGACTGTGTAAAAGCAAAGGCAGGGAATGCAACAGCTATTTTGGGACTTATTTGGATAGGGAGAGGAGGTCACAACATACAGCTTCTATATACAGATATGCAGAGACGGCCATAAACTGTGAAAAAATAATGGAGGATTTCAGCAGAGTGTGGGACGGCACAGACATAAGGAGAGGTTGTCATCCATTTACCTACAGCATCATTGCTACATTGACATTACTAAGGCTGTGTTTTAGGGGTACTTTGCATGTTGCGACATCGCTACTGCAATGTCGTCGGGGTCAAATCGAAAGTGACGCACATCCGGCGCCAGTAACGATGTCGCAACGTGTAAAGCCTAGATGCGCCGATAAACAATCGCAAAAGCGTCGTAAATCGGTGATCTGTGTAGTGTCGGTCATTTCCATAATTTCGCTGCAGCGACAGGTACGATGTTGTTCCTCATTCCTGAAGCAGCGCACATCACTGTGTATGAAGCCTCAGGACCGAGGAACATCTCCTTACCTGCGTCCCGCCTGCAATGCGGAAGGAAGGAGGTGGGCGGGATGTGACGTCCAGCTCATCTCCGCCCCTCCGCTTCTATTGGCCGCCTGCCATGTGATGTCGCTGTGACGCCGCACAACCTACCCCCTTAGGAAGGAGGCGGTTCGCCGGCCAGAGCAACGTCCCAGGGCAGGTAAGTGCGTGTCGCTACGGCAACTATCACAAGAGATCGCAGCTGCGACGGGGTGGGGACTATCGCGCTCGACATCACTACAATCGGCTAGCGATGTCGCAGCATGCAAAGTACCCCTTAGTTAAGGAACTTTAATATGGTTGGATACAATCTTGGAGACCTCAGAGCATTTGGGGAACTTGCAAATTGCCGTGCATCACATTTTTGGAAAAATTTCTTCAAGTCGGCAAATTCGATTTCCAAAGATTTGCTCATCATTTTTAACTCAAAAACCATTGCAACATCTCTGTGCAAACATAAAGAGAGACAGGAGCGCTCCTGTGTAAAATCGCAAGACTCTCAGCGGTCAGACAAGCAGACACCGCACTCACCTCAGGGGGTTGGGCACCCTTGCACAACCTCGGTAAAAGCATAAATTCAATAAGGGGAGCGGTCACCGTCTGATGCTGGCTGCTGGATAGCTGTCTGAGCTGGGGCTTGTGATGTCCACACGGTGATGATGATTACCTCTACCTGGGAACCTGCGGCAGCTCCAACCCCTCCCGCAGCACAAGTGCAGAGGAATAGTGAAGTCCGTAAGTGTATGGAGGTTATCACGGGCGCTGCAGGTACCAGGAGCCAAGATGCAGAAAAATATCAACATTTATTGGGCACAACACGTTTCCAGGACATCAGTCCTCTTCATCAGGTGCTAACAAAATATTCATACAAGGATCTTTTTAAACGTTTGACATTACATCATTAATTCCACATAATTAGACAATTGATAGCAACAAGTGATCAATTACTCAATCCCACAACACAGAAATAAAACATCAAGAAAGCCGATTCTCTACAATTTACCTACAGATAAAAATGAGATAAAAATAAAATAAATATCACCAAATTTACAAACATAGTACAAAAATGTTTTCCTTATGTTCTAATATTAATAGAAGTTTAATAAAAATCATTACTAATCATTAATAATATAGTACAAGCTATATCCTTATTCTACATATATTAGCAAGGAGAAAAAAATTAAAAAAATATCACCAAATTTACAAACATAGTACAAAAATGTTTATCCTAATATAAAATAAAAAATGCAAAAAGAAAAACAATGAATTCTATATATACAATTCATCCATTGATACATTAATATTATTATGTAGGGCTAATTTGATATAGATAAATCCATCAAAATGGGATTTTATTGTAAATTGTAATATAAGAAAAATTGTTTGTAGTGTAAATGTTTTTAAAAAATCTGCATAAATTCTCCTTGATAATATATGTAGAATAAGGGTATAGCTTGTACTATATTATTAATGATTTTTATTAAACTTCTATTAATATTAGAACATAAGGAAAAACATTTTTCTACTATGTTTGTAAATTTGGTGATATTTATTTTATTTTTATCTCATTTTTATCTGTAGGTAAATTGTAGAGAATCATCTTCCTTGGTGTTTTATTTCTGTGTTGTGGGATTGAGTAATTGATCACTTGTTGCTATCAATTGTCTAATTATGTGAAATTAATGATGAAATGTCAAATGTATAAAAAGATCCTTGTATGAATATTTTGTTAGCACCTGATGAAGTGGACTGATGTCCTGGAAACGCGTTGTGCCCAAAAAATGTTGATATTTTTATGCATCTTGGCTCCTGGTACCTGCAGCGCCCGTGATTACCTCCAAACACTTATGGACATTGCAACATCTCTGTGGAATCTTACACATGTGAATGGACTTCAGAGGTTTATATATCAGGCTTTTAGCAAATGTTATCAAGCAATTTTCACGTAGATTAAGGCGTCTCAGAACCTAGCAATGGACTCGTTGTGAAATGTATCCATCGTCCATATGGAAGTGTTCTTCAATGGTCAGTGATGGGATCATGCTGTGGGACTGCTAAAGTGATCATCCACTACTTAGACAACCCTTTCTCATTCCCCGTGTTCGGCTCCATAAAAATAAAAAAGCCTATAATCCCTTCCAGTGCCGGCGCAGTTCCAGCAATGTGGATCATGTGACATTGTTATGACACGCGAGTCCTGCAACCAATCAGCAGTGGCTTCTCTCTTCCTGCCTTTGAATGGTTAAGCAATGAACAGGAAGTGAGTGGCAGCCGCAGTGATCACAACCTGTGAATTACTCCTCTGTCCAAAGGCGGGAAGAGAGAAGCCGGTGATGATTGGTCTTGGGGGTCGCGATTTATAACAGCGTCACATGAGCCCTGAGAACGCGAGTACTGACATCACTAGAACCGCGTCGGCACCGGAGGTGAGTAAAGGCTTTGTTTTATTTATGGGGGCGAATAAGGAGAATGAGTATTTGTATTAGACGACCCCATGAATGACTCCAGGACTTGTCCATTCACGATTTATTCCACAGTCTTTATAATACACAGTATATGAGATTCTCGGCAGCACAATTAAATTCAAGGATGTGTCCATAATGATGATTTATAGACTGTTGTCCTTTATACCTTGTTACATTCATGGTTTAATAAGAACCTAACTGCACGATAAGGACGTGCGCGGAGCTGATGAATATCATGTGCATTTCAAGGCTGATTATCATAATTCCTTTACTAGAGCATGGAAGAGCGCGGATGATTCACCAGACCGGGGAAAATCAGCGTCTTCTATAATGAGGCCGGTGCACTTATCAGTCCTGTACGGCTGATTCAGAGTCACTTATGGAGTGACTCTGATCCTGGGCATTATCGGTGCGGCCGCTCATGTCTGGATTCATCTCCATGCAGATGAGGTCGGGGTTCGGACGCCTCTTATTTGTCCTCCATGGCGTTTGAATGGAGTGAAATAATGAGATTCCAGACAACGACCCTAAAATAGGAAACGATGAAATAGAAGAAATTCATTAACGTCTTTAAGTATTGTTTTGTGTTGAGAAGCGTCTTCCTCAGATGAGTCTACAAGCTCCAGACCCATTTCATAAGCCGACTTAATCTCATCTCATTTTTAAAGTGATCCTTTAACATTGGACACAATTAGTTTTTCTTTAATGTGATTGGATCCACAATTCTACGCTAATTAAATTTTCAGAATAATCTATAGTGTGAATGAAGCTCTATTTATCAGACACTGAGATCCAAATCCCCATTATAAAATAAATTCAGGTTTCGGAAACTAAAGCTGGTTAGGAATTAATTACCTATCACCTGTGTAATAAATGTGTACGGGAAGCTCCCCCTAGTGGTGGCCGGAGGAAGACAGATTTGTATCATTTACAGGGATTGGAGCTTCAAAGTACTAAAATATGACACATCTATAGAAAAGGTCATCAATATCAGGTCATCAGATTGGTGGGGGCTCAATCAACTGAATAAAGGGGGGATAACACAGCAGAAGGGACACCAGTCCGAGCATTGCGTAGCGGTCATGAATGGTATACAATGAATGAGTGTGAGGTACAGTACCATTTAGGGCCACAACACAATGTATGGCATCGTGCCACTTTCCAAAGGAAAATTAAAAGCTCAATACCCGAACAGCACGAAAATATTTCCTGGCAGCGGAGAATCGGCAGCGAATTTGTATTTGGTGATTTGTGAAAAAAGATTCAGTCGCTCTTTCCATAACATATTGGGCACAATCAATAAAAATAATCTGCTCAATCTAGCTTCCAGATTTTATAAATGGTCTAGATTTAGGCTATGTGCCCACGCTGCGGATTTACCGCGGATTTTGCCGCGGATTTACCGCGGATTTACCGCGGATTTGCCGAAAATCTGCAGCAGCGGCACTTCCAAGCCATTTCAATGGCATTTTGGAAATGCTGTGCCCATGCTGCGGATTTTTCCGCGGCGGATTTGCCGCGGATTTTGATCCGGAAAAATCTGCAGCATGTCAATTATTGTTGCGGATTTTGTTGCGGATTTTTCCCATGCAAGCCAATGCAAGGTGTAAAATCCGCAAGAAATCCGCAGGTCTGTTCCCACAGGCTCTTTTTCCTGCGGATTTGGTGCGGATTTCGCAAACAAATCCGCAGGAAGTGATGTAGGATAGTTCAGGAAGAGGAAGTTTCACCATTTTGTAGTGTAGAGTAGTGGCAGTGTAGTCGTGTTGTGTCCGGACTCTGGATTGCCAGCTAAAAGCAGCTAGTTACAGGCTGCTTGCTTTTAGCTGGCAAAACAGGATCCCAGGTCTTTTTTCACAATTCTTTTTAAAAAAAAAAAAAAAATGTGCTCCGCTGTATATTCACTGTCCAGCCCGATGCAAGCGAGCAACTGAGGGCTGTGCTTCTCAGCGGGATAAGGCTGAAGCATTCTCTGCCCCTCCCGCTGAGAAAAACAGTCCTCAGCTGCCCCTGAAAATGGCGGCTCCGTTGTGAAGCGCCATTCACAGGTGCTGTACCAAGGCTCATCCAGCTGCCCTGATGCATTGGCTGGCTGGGTAATATATTACGGGGTTAATGCCAGTTTTCTGCAAACTGGCACTAAGCCCGAGGTTCATAATGTCATGCCTGTGTAGACACGGCCATTATGAACCTCCGTTTGGTAATAAAGAAAAGAAAACACTTTTTTTAAAAAAATTTTTTGAAAGAAAAACACACACACACATCCCTGATTGCCATCTTTATTACTCCCTGAATCCCCGACGATAATCCATGACAACTCCGAGCCGGGCTCCGATGTGCACACGGCTGACCCGGGCACTGAAGTCAGCCGGTGACAGCAGCCGTCAATGTATTATTAAATGCTGCACAGCTCTTTATCGGCAGCTGGGAACGTCTGATATCAGAGCCCTGGTCAGCTGACTTAATTCGCGAGCGCAGGCGGGTCAGCTGACGATGTGCAGTCATGTGACCCGGGCACGGACGTCAGCCGGTCCCAGCAGCCGTCAGTGTACGAGATGCTGCAAAGCTCTCTTCCGTCTGCTGGGACCGGCTGACTTCTGTGCCCGGGTCAGCTGATGCTGTGAAGTCAGCTGACCCGAGCTCAGCTATGAACTGAGCTGACCCGGCCAGTGAGTTCTGCTGCTCCCAGCAGCCGGCAGAGAGCTTTCCTGTGATATTGTCCTGGATTAACCTCTGAGGCTTGGGAGTAATAAAGATGGCAATCAGAGATGTGTGTGTGTTTTTCTTTCAATTAAAATTTTTAATAAAGGTGTTGTGTTTTCTTTTTTCCCAAATGGAGGTTCATAATGGCTGTGTCTACACAGGCATGACATTATGAACCTCGGGCTTAGTGCCAGTTTGCAGAAAACTGGCATTAACCCCGTATTACCCAGCCAGCCAAATGCATCAGGGCAGCTGGATGAGCCTCGGTACAGCACCTGAGAATGGCGCTTCACAACGGAGCCGCCATTTTCAGGGGCAGCTGAGGACTGTTTTTCTCAGTGGGAGGGGCAGAGAATGCTTGAGCGTTATCCCGCTGAGAAGCACAGCCCTCAGTTGCTTGCTTGCATCGGGCTGGACAGTGAAAATACAGCGGAGCACATTTTTTTTTTAAATAACAGTGAAAGGGAACATGGGACCACATTTTTTGGCTATAAGCTGCGGCCACCACCACTGGGTTATGTAAGAGCCCAGTGGTGTTGGCAGAGCCCAGTGGTGTTGGCCGCAGCTTTTCTGTATAAGCACACTGTGAGACTGCTAACAAAATGGATAATGGAGAAGAAAGGAGGGTTGGGACAGGAAATGACATAAAGAGACTTTTTTTTGCCTTCAAAACAGTCAAAGCTTTATTCAGAAACACATTAGAGTACAATGGACAAAATCCGCATCAAAATCCGCAAAGAAATCCACGTCAAATCCGCGTCAAATCCGTGTCAAATCCGCGTCAAATCCGCAGCTATGCTAAGGTGCGGATTCTGGGGGAAAGCTGCGGATTTTGAGGCAGAAAAATCCGCAGCAACATTCTCTCGTGGACACATAGCCTAAGAATAAAGCTACTGGCCATTACCAAACGTCTACTAAAATGTCATGAAAACGTGACTTACTTTTCTCATAAAGTCGATATTCTGTAAAAATGAAATGATTGTATAGACTGCAGGATGGGATCGTATAGACTGCAGCATGGGATCGTATAGACTGCAGGATGGGATCGTATAGACTGCAGGATGGGATCGTATAGACTGCAGGATGGGATCGTATAGACTGCAGGATGGGATCGTATAGACTGCAGGATGGGATCGTGTAGACTGCAGGATGGGATCATATAGACTGAAGGATGGGATCGTATAGACTGCAGCATGGGATCGTATAGACTGCAGGATGGGATCGTATAGACTGCAGCATGGCATCGTATAGACTGCAGCATGGGATCGTATAGACTGCAGGATGGGATCGTATAGACTGCAGGATGGGATCGTGTAGACTGCAGGATGGGATCGTATAGACTGCAGGATGGGATCGTATAGACTGCAGGATGGGATCGTATAGACTGCAGGATGGGATCGTATAGACTGCAGGATGGGATCGTATAGACTGCAGGATGGGATCGTATAGACTGCAGCATGGGATCGTATAGACTGCAGGATGGGATCATATAGACTGCAGGATGGGATCGTATAGACTGCAGGATGGGATCGTATAGACTGCAGGATGGGATCGTATAGACTGCAGGATGGGATCGTATAGACTGCAGGATGGGATCGTATAGCCTGCAGGATGGGATCGTATAGACTGCAGGATGGGATCGTATAGACTGCAGGATGGGATAGTATAGACTGCAGGATGGGATCGTATAGACTGCAGGATGGGATCGTATAGACTGCAAGATGGGATCGTATAGACTGCAGGATGGGATCGTATAGACTGCAGGATGGCATTGTATAGACTGCAGGATAGCATTGTATAGACTGCAGGATAGCATTGTATAGACTGCAGGATGGGACTGTATAGACTGCAGGATGGGACTGTATAGACTGCAGGATGGGATCATATAGACTGCAGGATGGGATCGTATAGACTGCAGGATGGGATCGTATAGACTGCAGGATGGGATCGTATAGACTGCAGGATGGGATCGTGTAGACTGCAGGATGGGATAGTATAGACTGCAGGATGGGATCGTATAGACTGCAGCATGGGATCGTATAGACTGCAGGATGGGATCGTATAGACTGCAGGATGGGATCGTATAGACTGCAGGATGGGATCGTATAGACTGCAGGATGGGATCGTATAGACTGCAGGATGGGATCGTATAGACTGCAGCATGGGATCGTATAGACTGCAGGATGGGATCGTATAGACTGCAGGATGGGATCGTATAGACTGCAGGATGGGATCGTATAGACTGCAGGATGGGATAGTATAGACTGCAGGATGGGATAGTATAGACTGCACGATGGGATAGTATAGACTGCAGGATGGGATAGTATAGACTGCAGGATGGGATCGTATAGACTGCAAGATGGGATCGTATAGACTGCAGGATGGGATCGTATAGACTGCAGGATGGCATTGTATAGACTGCAGGATGGCATTGTATAGACTGCAGGATGGCATTGTATAGACTGCAGGATGGGACTGTATAGACTGCAGGATGGGATCGTATAGACTGCAGGATGGGATCATATAGACTGCAGGATGGGACTGTATAGACTGCAGGATGGGATCGTATAGACTGCAGGATGGGATCATATAGACTGCAGGATGGGATCGTATAGACTGCAGGATGGCATTGTATAGACTGCAGGATGGGATCGTATAGACTGCAGGATGGGATCGTGTAGACTGCAGGATGGGATCGTGTAGACTGCAGGATGGGATAGTATAGACTGCAGGATGGGATCGTATAGACTGCAGCATGGGATCGTATAGACTGCAGCATGGGATCGTATAGACTGCAGGATGGGATCGTATAGACTGCAGGATGGGATCGTATAGACTGCAGGATGGGATCGTATAGACTGCAAGATGGGATTGTATAGACTGCAGGATGGCATTGTATAGACTGCAGGATGGGATCGTATAGACTGCAGGATGGGATCGTATAGACTGCAGGATGGGATCGTGTAGACTGCAGGATGGGATAGTATAGACTGCAGGATGGGATCGTATAGACTGCAGGATGGGATCGTATAGACTTCAGGATGGGATCGTATAGACTGCAGGATCGGATCGTATAGACTGCAGCATGGGATCGTATAGACTGCAGGATGGGATCGTGTAGACTGCAGGATGGGATCGTGTAGACTGCAGGATGGGATCGTGTAGACTGCAGAATGGGATCGTGTAGACTGCAGGATGGGATTGTATAGACTGGAGGATGGGATCGTGTAGACTGCAGGATGGGATCGTGTAGACTGCAGGATGGGATCGTGTAGACTGCAGGATGGGATCGTGTAGACTGCAGGATGGGATTGTATAGACTGCAGGATGGGATCGTATAGACTGCAGGATGGGATCGTATAGACTTCAGGATGGGATCGTATAGACTGCAGGATGGGATCGTATAGACTGCAGGATGGGATCGTATAGACTGCAGCATGGCATCGTATAGACTGCAGCATGGCATCGTATAGACTGCAGCATGGCATCGTATAGACTGCAGCATGGGATCGTATAGACTGCAGCATGGGATCGTATAGACTGCAGCATGGGATCGTATAGACTGCAGCATGGGATCGTATAGACTGCAGCATGGGATCGTATAGACTGCAGGATGGGATCGTATAGACTGCAGGATGGGATCGTATAGACTGCAGGATGGGATCGTATAGACTGCAGGATGGGATCGTATAGACTGCAGGATGGCATTGTATAGACTGCAGGATGGCATTGTATAGACTGCAGGATGGGATCGTATAGACTGCAGGATGGGATCGTATAGACTGCAGGATGGGATCGTATAGACTGCAGGATGGGATCATATAGACTGCAGCATGGGATCGTATAGACTGCAGGATGGGATCATATAGACTGCAGCATGGGATCGTATAGACTGCAGGATGGGGTCGTATAGAGTGCAGGATGGGATCGTATAGACTGCAGGATGGGATCGTATAGACTGCAGGATGGGATCGTATAGACTGCAGGATGGGATCGTATAGACTGCAGGATGGGATAGTATAGACTGCAGGATGGGATCGTATAGACTGCAGGATGGGATAGTATAGACTGCAGGATGGGGTCGTATAGACTGCAGGATGGGATAGTATAGACTGCAGGATGGGATAGTATAGACTGCAGGATGGGATCGTATAGACTGCAGGATGGGATCGTATAGACTGCAAGATGGGATCGTATAGACTGCAGGATGGGATCGTATAGACTGCAGGATGGGATCGTATAGACTGCAGGATGGCATTGTATAGACTGCAGGATGGCATTGTATAGACTGCAGGATGGCATTGTATAGACTGCAGGATGGGACTGTATAGACTGCAGGATGGGATCGTATAGACTGCAGGATGGGATCATATAGACTGCAGGATGGGATCGTATAGACTGCAGGATGGCATTGTATAGACTGCAGGATGGGATCGTATAGACTGCAGGATGGGATCGTATAGACTGCAGGATGGGATCGTGTAGACTGCAGGATGGGATAGTATAGACTGCAGGATGGGATCGTATAGACTGCAGCATGGGATCGTATAGACTGCAGGATGGGATCGTATAGACTGCAGGATGGGATCATATAGACTGCAGCATGGGATCGTATAGACTGCAGGATGGGATCATATAGACTGCAGCATGGGATCGTATAGACTGCAGGATGGGATCGTGTAGACTGCAGGATGGGATCGTATAGACTGCAGGATGGGGTCGTATAGAGTGCAGGATGGGATCGTATAGACTGCAGGATGGGATCGTATAGACTGCAGGATGGGATCGTATAGACTGCAGGATGGGATCGTATAGACTGCAGCATGGCATCGTATAGACTGCAGCATGGCATCGTATAGACTGCAGCATGGCATTGTATAGACTGCAGGATGGGACTGTATAGACTGCAGGATGGGATCGTATAGACTGCAGGATGGGATCATATAGACTGCAGGATGGGATCGTATAGACTGCAGGATGGCATTGTATAGACTGCAGGATGGGATCGTATAGACTGCAGGATGGGATCGTATAGACTGCAGGATGGGATCGTGTAGACTGCAGGATGGGATAGTATAGACTGCAGGATGGGATCGTATAGACTGCAGCATGGGATCGTATAGACTGCAGGATGGGATCGTATAGACTGCAGGATGGGATCATATAGACTGCAGCATGGGATCGTATAGACTGCAGGATGGGATCATATAGACTGCAGCATGGGATCGTATAGACTGCAGGATGGGATCGTGTAGACTGCAGGATGGGATCGTATAGACTGCAGGATGGGGTCGTATAGAGTGCAGGATGGGATCGTATAGACTGCAGGATGGGATCGTATAGACTGCAGGATGGGATCATATAGACTGCAGGATGGGATTGTATAGACTGCAGGATGGGATTGTATAGACTGCAGGATGGGATCGTGTAGACTGCAGGATGGGATCGTGTGGACTGCAGGATGGGATCGTGTAGACTGCAGGATGGGATTGTATAGACTGCAGGATGGGATTGTATAGACTGCAGGATGGGATCGTGTAGACTGCAGGATGGGATTGTATAGACTGCAGGATGGGATTGTATAGACTGCAGGATGGGATTGGTGAGGAGACAAAGCCCACAATTTACAGTTTGCAAGCATTTGGTGGAAATGGGAAAATTGATTTTCCAACTTGAGCTTGAACTCTAGAAATTGCTAAAGAGAAAAGATTTAAAATAATTTAATTAATTGTCAATGTAAAATGTAATAAATTGATTCAATCGCTCTAGATCTGACCTGACGGCTCTATAGTGTAAGAGGAACTAGTTTGTCCTCAATCCTTTGTTTACCAAATACTGTATTGGACAAGACCTCACAATAGGAGATTTTTAAGCCTCAGATGAGTTTTTCTATTCTGAATAAATGACATCTATTAGACTTTTGGTTTTCTAAATGGGAGGCGTGAGTCACTAGTCCATCCAGGCCATGGTGGGAATTATGGAAGCAAATAAATGAAAAACAGGAGAGCGCACCTTTTACCCTTCTGGAGTTGCTTCCTATAAGCACAGGAAAGCCTCAGTTTGGGCTGAATGTCCAATCGCAACAAAAGAAAGGAATCCATCGATGTGAAGAAGGCTCGTTACAAGGGCGTAGAGAATCTTTCTTTAATTCATCTATAAAAAACAACATCAAAGATAGTGTGAAAAAGTAAAAGAGGCACCGCTAAAAATGACGCATTTCATTTTCTCCAGTGTTCAATGCAACTCTGCTCCTCTTCTCAGTGATGACACCGCTCTTCAAACTCTCTGTATTACTCTGTGCTCTAAGTGTGAGGTGGACGTGTTTTTTACAACCCTATGGAGCCTTGTTTTAAAATTCCATAGGCTTACATTGGAAAAGTCACTTCCATGATACGCAGAACACAGTGTGACCTGGAGAGACTGTAGAGTGGTGATGTCACTGAGAAAAGAGCGGAGTGGTGAGGTCACTGAGAAGAGGAGCAGATTGGCGACAATGTCACTGAGAAAAGGAACAGAGTGGGGATGTCACTGAGAAAAGAGCGGAGTGGTGAGGTCACTGAGAAGAGGAGCAGATTGGCGACAATGTCACTGAGAAAAGGAGCAGAGTGGGGATGTCACTGAGAAGAGGAGCAGATTGTCATTGAGAAGAGAAGCAGAGCAATGACAACATCACTGAGAAGAGAAGCAGAGCAGTGACATCATTGGGAAGAAGAGTAGAGTGGTGACATTACTGAGAAGAGGAACAGAGCAGAGACGTCACTGAGAAGAGGATCAGGGAGGTGACATCACTGAGTAGAGGAGCAGAGCGGTGACAATGTCACTGAGAAAAGGAGAGGAGCAGTGATGTCACTGAGAAAAGGAGCGGTGATGTCACCGAGAAGAGGAGCAGATCGTCACTGCGAAGAGGATCAGAGCGATGACAACATCACTGAAAAGAGCAGAGCAGTGACATCATTGAGAAGAAGAGTAGAGTGGTGACATCACTGAGAAGAGGAGAAGAGCAGAGACGTCACTGAGAACAGGAGAAGAGCAGTGCTGGTTCCTGAAGAAGGTAGCAAAAGGCAATTATAGTAGTTAACTGACACAACTCTTCATGGGAGGCTTCTTTAGGTGGATGGCGGCGTGCCTCACTAGATGTGGTGTATACATTGAAGAGACTTCAGGAATCATTCAAGCTGGCGGTCTCTTTAAACAGCTATGATCTTGCAGGTGGAAAACTGGACCCTCACCGACCTGAGATTGAGGACATCTCGTAAGGATAGACCTTCAACACTCTAATTCCAAAAAAAAGCCGTTTTAGTCATGACAGTCAGGAAAATATTATTTTATAGGAAATAAAGCCCTCTTAGCTTCTTTTAATGTGTTTTGTGATATTGATATTGACATCGTTGTGTAGTCAGCGAAAGTAACCCTTAGCATTCTGCTCAGTGAACACGTCCAGAGCTCAGCAATCTCCAGTGAAGGTGGCTGCTATCGGGGATCTGCTCGGATCCTGGCATCAGTCCCATGTGTTGTGCAATACAGTAAATTCTTACTTAACTGATTACATTTAATTACCCGTGTCAGAATATGCACCCAGCTCTGCTTATCTACCGGGACAGCATAATTTCCCTTATTTCATGCCTCAGTCCTTGCATCCGTAATGTGTTTAAAACTGTTAACTTAAAAGAGCTCAGAATGATAGCCTTGGCACCAGAGAATACAAAAGCCTGTAATAGCCATAATAATAGACTTGCTTGAAGGATACTGGTTGCCTTGACAACAATGTATGTGCAATACAAGATAATGTAACTGCTGGAGTGGAGGCTTCTGCGCTGCATATTAATCGGCTTGTTGTGCCCATTTGCTGATGTCAGGTTGCGCTTTTCTCTGCTGAGCATGACGATTCATTACAGCAAAATCCCATTGTTTTTACGAGTCAAATATCCCAGGCTGAAAAAAATATAGTGCATTGAAAAAGTATTCACACCCCGTGAACTTCTCCACATTTTTTCACTTTAAACTCCCACAAACATAAATGTATTTATTAGGATTTTATATGACACAAACACTAAGTACAAATATATGTGACATGTAAAGGAAATGATTCCTGGATTTCTAAATATTTTAAAACAGAAATCTGACAATTTGTGAAGTGCATTTGTATTCAGTCTGTTGTTGTCTGATACCCGTAAAAAAAAAAACAAAAAAAAACTTGCTCGGTAAGATGTTCAGAGCTTGGGCTATATTTTTTATAACCTAACTCTGCTTTCCTCCTCAGTGAGATGTTCAGAGCTTGGGCTATATTTTTTATAACCTAACCCTGCTTTCCTCCTCAGTGAGATGTTCAGAGCTTCGGCTATATATTTTATAACCTTACCCTGCTTTCCTCCTCTTCTATTTATCTCTGACCTGTTTTGTGGGTTCCTTGGTTTTCATGATGTGATTTTATCCCTACCCTGTCAGGTGTGTTTCTTTGATTTCATGATGCTGTTTTATCCATGACCTGTCAGGTGTGTTCCTTGGTTTTCATGATGCTGTTATATCTTTGGCCTGTCTGGTGGGTTTCTTGGTTTTCATGATGCTGTTTTATCCCTTACCTGTCTGGTGGGCTCCTTGGTTTTCATAATGCTGTTTTATCCCTGACCTGTCTAGTGGGTTCCTTGGTTTTCATGATGCTGTTTTATCCCTGACCTGTGTGGTGGGCTCCTTGGTTATCACGATGCTGTTTTATCCCTGACCTGTCTGGTGTACTCCATAGTATCCATGATGCTGTTTTATCCCTGACTTGTCTGGTGAGTTCCTTGGTTTTCATGATGCTGGTTGATCCCTGATCTTCGCACACAAATCTCTGAGGTATTCACAGAACAACTGTAGTTATACTGAGAAGAAATCACCCAGGAGGCAGTGTACTGATTATGTGATCTCTGGGGGTGACTGGTCACTTAGGGTTTTGTTTTGGGGAATCTGACTCCATGGGTTCTATACAAATGCATATCCCAATTTTCATATTTATTTTTTATAAATATTTAGAAAATCCTGTATAATTTCCTTTACACTTAACAAATACTTGTACTTAGTATATATTGGTGTGAATGTCATCTGAGTGGGTGCAGGTGTAGAGCTCCCTCTGGTGGCCAGGAATGGTAATGAAGCTGAGTCTGAATCTGTGACTCAGACAGGTGTTGGAGTTAATTGGTAATTCAGGAAGTCCTATTGCAGATCACCTAGTGTTTTTAGAAGAGCATTTTCTGCCTGCTGCTTCTGAAGATGGCTTGGAGTTTTCCCTTCAGTTTCTCCCATTTATTCTGTGCCTGAATCTACTCCAGATAAGTTTGCTAGTTTCTGTGCTTAATTGCTGAAATTGCACTTAAGGGTGTTTCTGCTTATTCCATTTGGATCTGTGTTTGGTTTTTTTGTATGTGAGAATCTGTCTCTCTGCTTTTGGGAGCAGGGAAGTTCCTCCAACAAGAAAGGGAGCTTGCTCCCTGTTCATGTTTGGATTATTTGCACTTTAGAATATTGTTTGTTCAGTGATTTTGTTTCTTCCCATTATATCTGCAGTTCACTTTAAAGTGTCTGGCACAAGAGTACCTGATATAGCAGGGGAAGACCCAGAGGTCTTAGTATTTTTTTTCCTATCAGGAGTTTGTTATTTTTTGCAGGGTTTTTTGTTGGCCACAAACAGTTATCTGTCCTGTCCTATCGTATCTAGTAAGTCGGGCCTCACCTTTCCTAATCTATATTTTCTATATGTGTATTGTGTTTTCTTATATCACCATTGTTGCATGTTGGGGGCTTGCTGTTTCTTTGGGGACTGCTCTGAGGCAAAGGATTCTTCATTTCTATCATGGGGTGTAGCAAGTTTCTCTGGCAGTGACAAGGTGTCTAGGTGTGTTAGGAACATCAAACTGCTACTTCTAGTGTTGTCTGATAGATAGGGGATTGCGGTCAGCTTAGTTTCCAACTACGCTTGTGGTTTTGTTTTTTCCTGATTAATGGGATTTTTTGTGATCATCTACGGTTACCAGATCATAACAATTTATATCTCATATAGAATCCTAATAAAATACATTTAAGTGTGTGGGTGTAACGTCAAAAAATGGGGAAAGGTTTATGGGTTATGAATAGTTTTTCAAGGCTCTGTATATAAAAACATTTCAATTTAATTTTTTTCACTTAGTCACATTGTCACCAGTGTATAACATCCTATCACCCAACCCCCCCTCCCTTCTTCCACCCTCAGCCCCTCACCATCGATGTATAACCCCAGGCCCTCTGCCCCTGGTGTATAACCTTTGGCCCCTGTCACCCTTGTATAATCTCTGGCCCCTCACCCCTGGCATATAACCTCCGGCACCCCATCCCCAGTGTATAGCATCGCGACCCTCGCCCCTGGTATATAGCCTATGACCACAGCCCCCGGTACATAACCTTTCCCTGGTGTAAAACCTCCAGACCCTCTCCCAGTGTATAATCTCTGGCCCCTCACCCTTGGCGTATAATCTCTGGCACCCATCCTCAGTGTATAATATCCGGACACTCGTTCCTGGTGTATAACCTCCGGCCTCCAATTCCCCAGTATATAACCTCCGGCCTACCGCCATGCTGTCTACCATAACTACTGTATGACAGAGCAACCTCAAGGATAACAATATTCTACAATGATTATTTTACAGACTCAAAAGTTGTAGAAAAAATGTCAACAACGGAAAAAGATCTGATCAATTTGGTATCATATTCCAGGATAGTCATCAGTACATAAATTCTTGAAAAGTTCCATGTAGTTTTGCAACTGCCCAATTTACATAAATAATCTAGAGCTGCAATACCAAAAATAACCGGTGGATGAATAAAGTGTGATTTTGGTTTTGAAGAAACCACCAATATTTTATAGATCCTGGACAACCCAGGATCAGACTTGTCATAGTGTTTAGGTAAGATAATTAAACTCTCCACATATTATAGTTCACTTGAAATGTTTTTTATGTGTTTATAATGCACATCCAGCAAATTATGAGATTCCACCAACGCACGTTTCTGCCTATGTGCAGTCTTTCTGTGCAAGGTGCAGCCATTGTGCGAGGTGCAGCCGTTGTGCGAAGTGCAGCCGTTGTGCTAGATGCAGCCATTGTGCGAGGTGCAGCCATTGAGAGAGGTGCAGCTATTGTGGTTGGTGCAACCGTTGTGCGAGGTGCAGTCGCTGAGTGAGGTGTGGCCATTGTGCGAGGTGCAGTCGCTGAGTGAGGTGTGGCCATTGTGCGAGGTTAAGCCGTTGTGCGAGGTGCAGCCATTGTGCAAGGTGCAGCCGTTGTGTGAGATGCAGCCATTGAGTGAGGTACAGCCATTGTGCGAGGTGCAGCCACTGAGCGAGGTGCAACCGTTGTGCAAGGTGCAACCGTTGTGCAAGGTGCAGCCATTGTGCGACGTGCAGCCATTGTGCGACGTGCAGCCATTGTGCAAGGTGCAATCGTTGTGCGAGGTGCAATCATTGAGTGAGGTACAACCGTTGTGCAAGATGCAACCGTTGTGCGAGGTGCAGCCATTGAGCGAGGTACAGCCATTGTGGGAGGTGCAGCCGCTGAGCGAGGTGCAGCCATTGTGCGAGGTGCAACCGTTGTGTGAGGTGCAGCCATTGTGCGAGGTACAGCCATTGTGGGAGGTGCAGCTGCTGAGCGAGGTGCAGTCATTGAGCGAGGTGCAACCGTTGTGCGAGGTGCAGCCATTGAGCGAAGTGCAGCTATTGAGCGGCCCGGTAGATCTCTGTGCTGTCAGGTGCACCATAGTGTCTCCCTGCTCCAATCTTCGGCCACAGCCACAGCTTATATAACATTTCACCTCCATTTCTTGTTGCAGACCAGAGCATAATTACCAGTCTTATACGTTTATATTAAACTAGGAAAAGCTTTAATTAATTTGATTTTGACAAATGTTACAAAAACTTGATTTAAGTATACAGTAAATAAGTACAAAAGCTTCAGCAGAATATTGTTCTGTTTCTTTACCGTCTCCGGGGTATTATTACTCTCCATTAGCGAGGCCTTGTTCCATTTAATCAGTAACACAGATATTTGCACATCGTTATTTCTGCGGTGAGTGATTGCTAATTAATATTAAACATGATGAATCTCCATTATTAAGAATGAAAAGTCACGTCATCATTTAATATGTAAAAAAAAATATTATAAATGATCCTAAGGGTTAGAAGGTTCCAAGCTAAGAAAGATTATTTTGGATGGATAAACATTTTACTCTTCGTTACATTACATCGTGTCTCACACATTTATTCTTGTTTAGCTGATTTTTTTTCTATGGCCGCCATAGATCAATTAGAAAAATGTAACTTGTAATTTTTTATTTAATGTCTTTACCTTCTACAGTGTCTATTAAGTAAATTAATGTATACATAAAATATACATACTATATACAATACTTGCACTGAATGGAAATATAAACACATTTTTTGTTTCATTTTTCATGATCTGAACTCAAAGATCTCAGACTTTTTCTATGGACAGAAAAGGTCTTTTTCTCTCAAATATTGATCCCAGATTTGTGTAATGTGTGTTAGTGATCACTTCGCTAGTTATTATTATTATTATTATTATTATTATTTATTATTATTATAATAGTTAAGGAATAAAGTGGAGGAATTCATCTCTGTTCGCTGTGTACGCGGGAGATACGTGTGTGCTGTGTAGCTGGCTTTCTTCCATGAAAATGAAGGGCGGCAGTGCATTTGTAATATAGATGACCATTCTTATATCCAGAAACAGTGCAGATCCAGGTATGGTCACCTCTGGTAATGAAATCTGTAGATTGGCAATAATGCATGACTCTTAGGTGATTTTTAAGGACACTTTAAGGGTTTTTTGCTAATACAAACTGACATATGGGTACAAAATTGTGGGGGGTTCTTGTGTGTAGGGGGTCTCAGGAACTGAACTTCTGCCACATGTAGTAGCTGTAACAAAACCAGCATCGGAGCTCTAATCGCTGTTGTTAACCATATAATCGACACTGTTCATCTCTGACAAGCATGTTTAAATGGATTGACTCAGGGGTGGACATATCTTTGATGCAACCCTGGAGTCCAGAGGCCCATATTACCTCCAAAGAAGGTGGAATTGTGCATTTTGATGAGATCTTTAGCTGTAAAGTGCAACATATTGTTCTTTCACAGGGACCCTTTTCTGTCCGACAATGGGTTGACTGCTGGTGCTCAAGCGTTGAGCTCCCCTGTGGCACGAGTGCAGGGAAATTAATGAGTTCCCACTAGTGTAGCCGATGACTTGCGAAAGGGGCACCAAGACGTTACCACCAGTGTAGCTGATGGCTTGCCAATGGGGCACCAATAAGTTACCACCAGTGTAGCCAATGACTTGCCAAAGGGTCACTAATAACGTACTACCAGTGTAGCCGATGACTTGCCAAAGTGGCACCAATCAGTTACCACCAGTGTAGCTGATGGCTTGCCAAAGAGGCACCAAGACGTTACCACCAGTGTAGCCGATGGCTTGCCAATGGGGCACCAATCAGTTACCACCAGTGTAGCTGATGGCTTGCCAAAGGGGCATCAATGAGTTACTAACAGTGTAGCCAATGGCATGCCAAAGGGGCACCAATGAGTTACCAAAAGGGTAGCTAATGGCCTGACAAATGGTCACCAATAAGTTACCACCAGTGTAGCTAATGGCTTGCCAAATGGGCACTAATGAGTCACTATGAGTGTAGCTGATGGCCTGACAAATGTGCTCCAATGAATTACCAAAAGTGTAGCTGATGGTTTTCCAAAGGGGCACCAATCAGTTACCACCAGTGTAGCCAATGGCTTGTCAAAGGCCACTGTCATTGCCATAGGCTAAGCTTTATAGGAGATAGTAAGTTACCCTATATACTGCTATACGGGATGTGTGTTGCATTATATAGCGGAAGTGATGAGATGATCGCAGTTTGAAACAATAAAGTAAATATTTTTTTAAAAAGTCGTAAAATATAAAAAAAACTTTTCAAATGAGCAAATCACCCTTCTTTTCCCCCATTAAAAGCAAAGATGTAGACATTTTTTTAAAAGTAAACATATTTGCCATTTGATACCATATCAGTAAATGTCCGATCTATCAAAATATAAAATGAATAAACCAATATGTTAGAAGACATCAAGGGAAAAAAATTAAAATGCCATAATTGTGTTTTTTTCATCACCATAACACCATACAAGCATGGAATAAAAAGCAATAAAAAATGTACAGAATATCCCAAATTAGTATTAACAACTGTCAGGTCACTATGCAAAAATTATCCACCGACAGCTCAACAGATGGAAAAATGAAAACGTTACAAGTCTCAGAAAACTGCCCAGAAAACGGCGCAGAAAACGGCGCAGAAAACGGCCCAGAAAACTGCCCCGAAAATGGCCCAAAAAAAATCACATCCCAAAGCAAATTTATTGTTTTTACAGCTTGACAATTTTTTTCACAATTTAAATATTAATCAAAAATCTATGCAAGTTTAGTGTCATCATAATCATACAGAACAAAGTATCCTTGCTACCGGGTAATTTTTACTAAACGCCATAAAGCATATTTTTACCATTTTTTCCCATTTGGATTTTTCTGTTTTTCAGTGCATTGCATGGTAGAATGCATGGCGCAATTCAAAACTACAATTCATTCTACAAGTTTGTTGTGGTGAGAAAAATGCAAATCTGAAAATGAAAATTGTCTCAATCCTCATAAAACTGAATACGAAAAATAAGTTTCCAAAATATGAACAATCTATTGTTTAAAGTCACAATTGTCAGATTGAATGTGCAGTGATCTGCAGTGGAGTGTGATCGGCGTGACGTGACTGCAGGGCCGGGTACACCAATAAATAAAGTATAAATTATTAGATCACTTCCTACAAATACATCAATTCCTTTCTCTTTTACTGCTCTTTTCAGTCTTGCACACAATGTTGCACCGTATTTCCAAGCTGACGGACCCATTTTTAAGGCATTGATATAAAGATCTTTTCGGTATTCACCGTCAGTTACTGGGAAGATAATTCCACTCTGGCTGCGCGTCCGGTGGTCAATATTACACAAATACCAACTACCCAAATAGATAAAATCATCCCATTGTCTCTTTGGTTACAAAATAGACTCAGATATTTCCAACATTTGGATAAAAACGATATTTCTTTAGGTTTCTCATCTTTTTTCTCGGTTTTTAAATTGTAATACATATTATTTAAATAGAAGCTGAAATCAGCGTCTGACGTTATTTATCATTATTTATATAACTGGATTCATCACCTTCATATCATTGTAAATGTTTTTTTCCATTAACATAATGGAAATTGTCATTGTATTATGACATCCACATGATTTAGTTCTAAAGTATAAAATATGATCAAACCAAAATAACTTTTTGTATAAAAAGATGAACTGAAATCTAATGATTTGGAGGGATGATAGGACTAATATGATAGTTCCAACACTTTTCTGCCCCTTTTCTGTGGCTCTTTGTGCTTCCCTGTACCAATGCTGATCACAGTTCAACTACCAAGGGGCCATAGTGGCCTAGGAAATGGCTAGAGAGGAATAATCAGCCGAGGGAGGACACAGACCAGAAAGGATCAGAGCAATGATCAGTTAAGGGGAGGACACAGACCAGGAAGGATCAGAGAAATGATAAACCGAGGGGAGGACATAGACCAGGAAGGATTAGAGCTATGATCAGCCAAGGGGAGGACACAGACCAGGAAGGATCAGAGAAATGATAAACCGAGGGGAGGATATAGACCAGGAAGGATTAGAGCTATGATCAGCCAAGGGGAGGATACAGACCAGGAAGGATCAGAGAAATGATAAACCGAGGGGAGGATATAGACCAGGAAGGGTTAGAGCTATGATCAGCCAAGGGGAGGATACAGACCAGGAAGGATCAGAGAAATGATAAACCGAGAGGAGGACACATACCAGGAAAGAATAAAGCAATGATAAACCAAGGGGAGGACACAGACCAGGAAAGATTAGAGCAATGATCAGCCGAGGGGAGGACACAGAATAGGAAGGATTAGCGCAATGATCAACCAAAAGGAGGACACAGTCCAGGAAAGATTAGAGCAATGATCAGTTGAGGGGGGGACACAGACCAGGCTTGCAGGATTGGTAAGATAAGTACACGGTGTCTTCTTTTTCATCTCGGTATGACTTTGGTTTCAGATTTTTTGTATTTTTTTGTATTGCGGCTGATCACTCCCTTTACTACAATGCTATAGATGATTTATTCTCTGCCCAATTCAAAATCCATGACGTGATATGAGCTGCGTCAAATATGAAATTCCGTCCATTCCCCTTGGAAAGCGCCATATTGATCACATCATCTAAATCAGACACTTGTAACATCTTAAAATCCAAGAGATGAAGATTAACTTTATTAAAATTAGAATTAATTTTTAAATGAAAACGCCCGAGGCAAAAATGGCGACAGATTTCTGGAGAGTTTGTTGTGTTCATTAAATGCGATTTGCTAATGACATAATTTTTCACACACAATAGACTGCACGATGCGACTGCATGCTGGGGCATTATAATTATCCGAAAATGACATAAAATAAAATTGACCTATAAACATTGCACTTGTAGACGACTTTCTGTGCAGAAAAGCGATAGCAGAACACTGGGAGACGCCATCGCTGCAACGTTTTACTGCGGATTTTAGGTAATTACAGTGGAAGACAACATTACGTCCATTATTTCACCCCATTATTATCATATAAACCAGATACACCGGGGTGTCGCTGCTCCGCTGTGCAGACGCGACCACAAACTCTAACTCCGGGGATTGTGACATGTAAATTAATGGTGCTTAGAAAAAGGCTGTACATAAACCCGCTGTACTGAGCCCACATATGGTAAAGGTCAGTAATTTAAAGGTCCATATATACAACGCTCAGCATAAATGAGTACACCTCCTCCTGTGTCATATATTATAAACAGCACTTGTTGACACGCCCACCAGGGCCATGGAGCACTCAGTAACGGGCAACGGTTCTGTATGGGAGGTCACGGCGACAAGGGCTCGACTCTGCGACCCTGGCGGTGTCAATTTAATTGACGTGGGGCATATTTATAGGGGATAAGTTGTGACGCCACCTGTGGTATACAGGCAAGATATGTACAGCCGCTGCTGTTCAGTTCCCTTGGTGTCGGTCGTGATGCAGCTGAGTTGATAGAGATCTCCCAGGGCTGTTAGTTGTGTATAATGGGAGCAGTAGTAGTCTTTAAGAGGGATAGCGCGGGGCTGGCAGAGCTGATAAAGAGCCCAAAACACAGGGGGATGCAGTCACAAGTTATTTACTCACAGTTTGTCAATTACAAGTTGTTACAACCGGTCAGAGGCTGCCCTTGGAGTGCCGAGTTCCGCTGTGATGGGATCCAGCCAATCCCGGGTAATTCGGAGGTCTAAAACCGATGTTCCTTTCTGTAAAAACCTTCCCAGGTTGTCTTCCTGTGCCCTCCTGCCCTGCGCCCTCACATACAGAGCCCTGAGCCGGTGTCCGTGGACCCTGTTATGGGTAGCTTGTTTGTCCTATCCCTTTGCCCTCTGTGGTCACCTTTTCACTGGATGTATGTGGATGTGACTTCAGCACTTGAGTTTGCTAGCTGAGCCTGGTTGTTTTCCACTAGTCTAGAGGCCGGTCCCCTTTGCGGCCTAGTCCCTCCACAACAGTACAACGGCTGTTCCTTTGACACCAGCAGCTCATGTGCCCCCAACAACAGCAGCTCATGTGCCTCCCGACACCGGCAGCTCATCTGCGCCCGACACCAGCAGCTCATGTGCCCCCAACACCAGCAGCTCATGTGCACCCGACACCAGCAGCTCATGTGCCCCCAACACCAGCAGCTCATGTGCCCCCAACACCAGCAGCTCATGTGCACCCGACACCAGCAGCTCATGTGCCCCCAACACCAGCAGCTCATGTGCTCCCGACACCAGAATCTCATGTGTCCCCAGACACCAGCAGCTCATGTGCCCTCGACACCAGAATCTCATGTGCCCCCCCGACACCAGTCCCTATCTGTATGTCTTTGAAGTGTGGGAGGAAACCATAGAACCCGGAGGAAACCCACGCAAACACAGGGAGAAGGTACAAACTCCTTTGTAGATGGTGTCCTTGGGGGGATTTGAACCCAGAACGCCAGCGCTGCAAGACTGCAATGCTAACCACTGTGCCCCGTGTTGCCCGGTTCACTTTGGAGTTAAATTGTTGTCACTATAACCTCTATTATTTCTTATGGTTTGATTTACTAATGATCTTTTCGTCTTATTGATTACATGTTCCAGATGTTCAATGATTCAAAAATTTAGCATGAAAATAAAGTGGAGTGGACATGAGCATCTTCCATACATTTGACAAATGTCACACCAGCAGGGCCAAAGCCAGCAGCTGGAGAACCTGGACAAGTGCAGCGGCCAACAACGTCTGGAGGGCACGGTTCAATTTGTGAACTTGCTCACTATATTTATGGAGTGGGCACAAAATCGTTGGTTGTTGACACGTCGTTAGTTTCCAAAACATCGTTGCTCGTTTGGTACGCAGGTTGTTCCTGAGGCAGCACACATCACTACGTGTGACACTCCGGGAACGACGAACAACAGTGTACCTGCGTACTCCAGCAACGAGGTGGGAGTGACGTTCATGCGGATGCTCTCCATCCCTCCGCTTCTATTGGTGGACCGCTGTGTGATGTCGCTGTGATGCCGAACGAACCTCCCCCTTAAAAAAAAGAGTTTGTTCGGCGGCCACAGCGACGTCGTTAGGAAGGTAAGTTGATGTGACGCGTACCGGCGATATTGTTCGCCACGGGCAGCGATTTGCCCGTGATGCACAAACGACGGGGGTGGGTGCTATCGCTAGCAACATCGCTGCATGTAAAGCAGCCTTAAGAATTACACTCTTCTTATGTTGTGTTTTCAGGGGTAAGATTACATGTTCTCTACATTTCTGCACTAACAAGGGATAAATCTGCAGAAAGTCCACTGCAAATTCCTTTTAAAATCTCCATTTAACACAAACAGATTTTGCAGCCATAAATGTGAAAAATAGAAATCATAACGTTTGGGGTATTTTTCCATAATTTGTCTAGGGGGTATTTGACTTAAAAAAAGTTATTAAATCTCAATTTGACATTTAACACAAGTGGCAAAGTTTTTTTTCATGCATTATTTCAGAAAAAACAAACCTTATTAAACCTTTTTAGCTTACACAAAATAATTTTGTCTTGTTTCAAAATTGTTTTAAAGTTCGGCAGGCTGCATAATTTTACAACGTTAACAGCGACCCCTTATCTCGGAAGGGGGTGGAGATATTTTATTGAAATTTGGCCAATATATTCTGGACCAAAACTGTCACGAAATTTCAGCCCTCTACGGCTTTTGGAAAAAAAATGTATTGCAATTTTAAAACCGAATAGTTACAATTGTACCTACTCAGCCGGATAAAGGTTAAAGCAGCAAATCGAAAACAGCAATTCACAATCTGTGTGAGAGTAGGACAGATTGTCATCTTCTGGAAATTAAAAAAGAAGGTTCAAATTCACTGATCTTAAGTGGGGATTATGAAAATAATAAAAAAAAAGATTTGATTTTGAAATTTCGATTAAGTGTAGAACACTGTATGATTCCTTAAACATACACTTTATTGCCATCTATTTCAAAGGCAAAGAAATACCAAGAAGTTCAGCACTTGTGAAAGTTTTCTTCGCTCGGAATCTAATCAGTCGGCATCTAACTCCTATTGTGCCGCAGTCTGAGAGATCACAGAGTAGAGGGACAACATCTGGACCATGTGGATTACTAAAAAACATTACACAGCTGAAAAAACTACAGGACGATTCTAAGAAAATGGTTTAACCTTTTTGAAGATTTTGAAAACCAGTTGGATGTGACCTGGTCGGGGCGTAAGAGTCAAGTTATTCAGCTGTTTCCATTGTTTGAACTTTTCCTATTAATGGAATTAACTCAAGTCTCTGAGATAAATGTTTACTTAATTATACATTACCAAAAAAGCATAAAATATCCAAAATAATGAATTTAAAAACAATCCTTGCAACATTACGCAACAGTAACGAAATTAGGGCTTTTCTAAAATGGAATTTAAAAACCGATTATGAATTAAGTAAATGAAATAATCGAGTGATATCTGAATTCTGATTTTTATGACACGATACATCAATGTATAGTTGGAGATAAAACCCTCTGTGGGTAAAATTAGGTTAAATTGCATGTAGACATAATTAAGGTGATTAATCAAGACTCAGAGAATGAATCTTTCCTCATGAATATCTCAATTAGCACTAACACATCAGAGCAGCGTATAAAACGCTTATAGAATTTGTCAGGAAGGGTGCAATCTGCTTCTTTAAAGACTTTGGAGACGTTTACCATCCTCCAAAGACTTTTCCTTCCAAACCATCAGGTCTTTTACTTCTCCGGCAACATTTGTCAAGCAGGACATGAAGGAAATGGATTCTCCCAGTATCAGAGTCACGTCTTGGAGAGCCGGTGGGGAATGTTTGATAGACATGGTTCATCAATATAACGACGAACCAAACTTAAGGACTGTATTGTGAAAATCTAAGATCTTTACTACTTTTTCCTAAATTTCCTCCTATCATCACTTCTTTTGTGAGTCGCTTCAGCATAAGCTAAGTCACTGTAGTCATGTCCAACACAACATAGTAATCTACCCAATCTGTCAACCACATGATGAACCCTAAAAAGATGGTGAACAAAGAGGAATGAAACATCTTTACAAGAACGCACAGACCACTCTATCCTTTCCTAAAAATATGTTAGTTTAAATTTTGGGTTCAGAAAATGTTTTCACAAACTGTTGAGTTTCTATCTGTATTGAAAAAAGTGCTCCCATCTCTCCTACCAATCTCTTCCACCAATGCCGGCTGAATAGATTCCTCCTACATTCTTTGACTTTCAGAACCTATTTTCATCACTCATGTGTCATGGACACTAAATGTAAGGTTCCGGGTTTTCCATGGAAGTTGTTGTGTCTGGTTGCCCTTGTCCAAGATGGAGTCTGTTGCCTCATCTTGCTGTTAAACTTCCTGTCTGCCCTGCTTATAAATCCCAGTCCAGGATTTACTCCTTGCCTGAGTATTTTGTGCTAGCTGGCTCCTGAGCCACTCTTGGCTTGCTTCTGGACTCCCTGCTGTTGCTTGTAGTTCTGTGCTCTGCCTCATTACTGCTCAGCTGCCTGCAGTCTACGGTGCATGACCCTGGATCCAGGCTGTGGTTCTCTCCCTTCAAAACGTGTAGCGAGGAGCTCTTTTACCACTGTATTTCCTTGGTTTGTAACAACTTTGATTCTCTGCTTAGTCATCAGTGTATTTAATCCAGGACTCTATCTGCACAGGCTGTGTGCTGGACTTATGCTGGACATAGTCAGCCCTAAGTACACTGGTGAAAGTTTGCTGCGCACTTCTGCATATAAATTTTGGACATTCATGTATTAGCGCTGGTAGCACTTCTGCATATATATTCTGGACATTCATGTATTAGGGCTGGTAGCACTTCTGCATATATATTCTGGACATTCATGTATTAGGGCTGGTAGCACTCCTGCATATAATTTCTGAACATTTACGTATTAGTGCTGGATGCACTCCTGCATATAATTTCTGAACATTTACGTATTAGTGCTGGTCACACCCATTATTATTTCTGAACATTCACATATTAGTGCTGTAGCACTTGCATTTAATTTTGGTAGTTGCCTTCTGTTTTCTCTGTACTTATACTGGGAGTTTATTATTTGCCAATATTTACCCAACCCTTGTCTCAGATCGTTATATTCCATGCTATCAGATTCCAGAGTATCTGCATAATTGTTACACTAGGTCAGAATTGCAGATATTCCGCTACCAATGCACCTTTTCTTTGTGCCTATGCTGTCTTCCCTGTTTGAGATCCCAGAAATTGTAAACTACGTGATATGTAGTTTATGCGGCTCTATCAATACCAACTACTTAGAATTATACAAGAAAAATAAATCACAACATGCTAGAAAAGCCTGTGCCAAGCTGCAACCACAATCACTGGGTCACCACGCATAGACACCTACAGCAAAAACAACTCCCTACAGAGAATGACAAAATCTTATTATTTTTATAAACATTTCAAGCCAAGAAGAAAGGAAAGGAATGACACATCACAATAGACATCTCAATTTAAAAAAGACAAGAATAGCTAGTAAATTTAGTAATTTTATTGCACATAATGGTCAATGATATGGTAATAACTAAATGGCAGCAGCTTGAGACACATTATCCCATTGTTAGGGTCCCCTTATCCGTGTAGTTGTGCCAAAAACACAGACTTTTGTTGCCTCTTTGACAACATGCATCTTTATTTATTTACATTAAATTTATTTGTGAATCAAGTGTATTCATGGTTATAGGACACCATGATGGTGTGGATGGTCATGAGAACACAGACAGTTATTGAATTATTACTAAATACTTCATTTACAAAGACTGCGATAAATCTGATAGGCAAAATAAAGATCAACAATCGTGTGTGCCAAAAACTGGCCAGGTGGCATCGCTATCAGGGTTTTTTGCCGTATAATTTTTTTCAGTGTAAAGTTTGAGTTTGATCGGCTCCGACAATGAAGAACATGCATGAGTGGAAATGGAGACAAGGAGAGTAATACAAATGCCCTTTTAAGTCAGAATTGTTTAAACATAGCAGAAAAGTCATAGTATTTCACAAAACAGAAGTTTCATTGTTGACGTCTGTAGTACAGTTTGTTCTTCAAGCAATATTTCACATTACAAGATAAGCTTAGCCGCGCAAGCTAGGTAATCCGCGCACAGTTCGTATAAGGTAAAACGTGACATTTCATAATAAATAACGTCTTTTTTATACATATTTTTACATTTTAGTTATCGTATGCAGGATAATACTTTTTCCATGTAATTTCTAACATATAGAAATGATCATTTTGATCTGATAAATCGATATTTTCTTATTCTTGTTCCAAATACTTCCATGTGTGGATACACAACTGCATCCAAAAGTAGAAATGTCCTTTTCTCCCCATTGGAGTATTTTTTAGATTTGTATTGTTATATTCCATTGGAAGAATATGGATCTGAACTTATATATTGTAATATTTCATTTAACTCTACTTATGGGATGTCAGATTGAATTTGTTCTCTGAAAACAAGACCATTTTCACTTTTTCGACAATCATGGTCCTTAAAGGGTCACCCGTTCTCATTACTTTCCACATCAATATTACGGTATGTTGAGAAACAAGGTTTCTCTCAAATACCTTGTGTTGCCAATAGTGCATGTGAGTGGCGCTATTGCGGTCCGCTCACCCCTTTCGCATGACTCCTCCCGGGATCCATGACCTCTGATGTCCGGTGATGTCATGTCCACTTCCTGTTGACCCGACATTACCGTGCCAAGCCCCAGTCTCCATGAGTCACTGGGTTGTGGGCGGCGTTTCACCGCTCCTCACAGCCCAGCATTACTCCTGCTTGTGGCTCTCTGCAGTGAAGGAGTGAGCAGGGAAATGATGGGCTGTGACGCTGGGCTGTGATGAGCGATGAAACGCCGCCCACAGCCCAGTGACTCAGAAAGACTGTGGCCCGCCTCAATTGACATGACATCACCGGACATCAGTGATCACGAAGCCCAGGGGTGACGCAAAGGGGGTGAGTGGACTGCAATAGCGCTGCTCACAGGCACTATTGGTAACACAAGGTACTTGAGAGAAATCTTGCTTCTCAACATAATATCGATGTGGCCAGTAATGAAAAGGGGTGAACCACCTCTTTAAGTATGGACCTTCCACAAGTCTCGTGACCAGAAGTCGATAGCCTCATGTGCCGATGAAACTGTTGAGTTTGGTTCAGGAGACCTGCACTTCTTCTGGACATCGTGTTTCATATTTATCCTGGGAATATTGGACGTGTGATGTGTGATACGAGCTGAGTTGGATGGAATGATCGATTAATGGTCTACAACTAACCACCCTATTTATATATTTTTACACTATTTCTCCTACAATAGAATCTAAAGAGAAGAAAGAATTATCTGTCCTTGTCAGCAGTCATTGGACTAATAATAAAAATTTTAACCTCCAAAATCATAGATTTTATTTATTTATATTTACAGAAAAGTATATTAGATATAATGCCATATATTAACTTCACATGAAATTACCAAGGAAAATAAAGTTTAATCGTATAAACACAAAAGTGAAAAGCAAGAAAAGTCCGGGCACAATAGTGGAAGACCATGAGGCATAAAAAGGGGATAAAGCAAATAAACCGTAACTAAATATAAACAGTAAACATGTGAAAATAAATTATAGAAAATCCCGGCAAAAAACAAGGGTTGACTAAGACAAGATGGAAGGATGTATAAAGAGTGAGGACGAAGCCAAATAAAGAAGGTTCAGTAGAAAATTACAACCTTCAAGTTTTGATGAAGTTCCCATTTTTTTAAATACATTTTAACATTTCATATTGAAATATTCTAAAATGTATTTTCCCAAATCAGCTAAAATATGTGAATTTAACTATAATAAGAGTAACCATGACTTTGTTGTTGGATCTTTACTATCACTCTTTTATAACAATGAAATATACAGTGACGGGAAATTTTCTCGCGAAGAATAGACATGAATATTTAGAGATCTTCATGTTACAAGGTGCAGTTCCTTTTTTAGCCAATGGGGGGGGGGGGGAATTTTCTTGTTTGCCTGTGTCTACTGAGCCAAAAAATGGAAAATAAAGAATAGGGAATAAAGTTTTTGGGGCGTAAGATAATATAAGTTAATCGTAAGTAGAGTGTGAGAATAAACCGGTCATTTACCCGACACACAAAGCTTTATCAGTAGAAGTAGAGATGAACAAATGACAGGAAAATCAAATTCATCTTCAGTTCCACAAAAACATTCAGGGTCTCGGCTCACCTAAATCACTTTTGTGATTTGCTTCAGATGAATTCCAAACGGCCAACATTTTGCTGGACTCTATCAGGCCTGGAATGGGCTTTAAATTTATAAAAATGATTTTTATCATGCCGTCCCGTCTTTTCATGGAGCCCCACTTCTATCCGGGTCTCTTCTTCTGACCAATCACCGGTGCAGTGTTTTCAAGAACATCTTCTGCACCTTCGGTGCTGATGAACGCTCGTGATGTATTATAACAAAAGAGGACAGGTGCACTATGAAATGCTAAAGCATGCAAACCATGAATGTAAGAATATAGGCATGCATTACTGCTCAAGGAAATCTAGGAAAAATGTAGATATTTTGCATACAAAAATGGCCATTTCTCTATCTGCCCAGTAGCCACGTCATACCTTGTATACTGGGTACCTACACTGAACTGAAGCCTCTCTCTGGGTTACACACCTCCATGTGTATGAGCTAGTAGGTACCTGCTAAAATTACCTGCGGCTAATGGGGGAGGGATGCAAAGTCAAAGGGCTTGGCTCCATAATCTAGACAAAAAAACTGGCGGCACTCCCAACATGCAGTCTGAACAGGTGCAAAACTGAACCTGACATATAATAACAAAAAAAGACAGTTGTATTCTGAAATGCTAAAGCATGCTCAAGGAAATCTAGGAAAAATTAAAATATGCAGCACAAAAAGGCCATTTCTATATCTGACTGCATGTTGGGAGTACCATCAGTTTTTTTTGTCTAGATTATGGAGCTTGTGATGTATGTCGCGATATCACAGGTTATGGTCAGTCCCAGAGGCGCCAAAGATGCCTTTGAAAAGGCTACACCAGTGACCGAACAGAAAATGTCCGAGTAGAGCTGTGCTAGTAGAGGGCTAGATAAGTATATATATATATTTGTTTTACCTGTTTATTGTGTACCGACTTCTGAAAAGACCTCAGATGATAATGATGCACATTAAATTGGCATTTAATAATTTGTATGTAAATCAACTTTCCAGCCGAATTCGGGTTAATCTGCTGAATTTGAATTTCCGCACATTTCCTCATCCTTAGTCACCGGCATGGTCTGCCAATGGAAATGGTGACAATGAAAGCAAAGAAGGATAGTAGGCTTCACAGGCATTATCGTACTGTGCTTTTCTTTGCATGGAATATTCCTTTAAATCATAAAAACTTACAGTATGAGCAACTGAAAAAACATCCATGCACGGATAAAGTCATCGGCACCTTTCCAGTAACTTCTGATTGCGAGTGATTGCACTTACAATTACATCCATCTTTTACAGCTGGTTCTATTACGTTTTCCTCGGTAAAATCAGTCTGTTTTATTTCAAGAAACAACATCACTCAAGTTGGTTCTTAGTGTTCAGACAAACTAGGACGTTATACTTGAATTAATACTAAGATAAGGAACAATGTCCAGGATCAGTGGCCGCAGATTGGACTTTCCCTTATTTACCAATGTGGTGGCACCAAAAATCTGGCATAAGTTGCACGTCTTTTTGAAACAAATAAATTTAGACAAATTTATAATTCATCTGCAGCAAAAAGAAAGGATTTATGCACCTTATAAATCCTCAGATTGTACGCACTGGGCGCTGTGAGGATCCTCCGGTGTCACAACGTCGGACACATGGCGTAAATATGCGATAGGAACTCTCCAGGCCAGAATCCAATCAGAGATGCACAGCCTTGCTCAATCCATATGTATTTCCCGAGGATGTGCCCACAAAGGGCAGTTATGTGACCAACGTTCCTACCTCTGACACTGGTGAATCCTCACAGTGCACAGTGTGCACAATTGAGTGACACATATAGAGACTGCAGATTCATATTTTAGACTGGACAACTTTAGGCAGAATGGCTAAAATCCAACACACAACCTGTAACATTACCTATATCTCACGGTCTATATCTTCTGGAGAATATATAATAAAGGAAAATGTTGCTTTAAGGGCTTGCCTGATGTTTTGCTAAAAGTCGGCAGTTGCTCTCAATCTTTACAGCACAAGTCTCGCACACTGTCAGAAGGAGAATGAAATTGTGTAAGAAGTCACCGCTAGACAGATTATAGCCAGATTAATAAATACTACAATCTTTGTAGAGATATATCCACATATGTTTGCCTTAAATATTTTGCTGTGACCTCTTGAAGTGCGATTCATTCTTCTGGTCGAGGTTTGAACTATTCATAACTTTTGTAAAATTACTGTACCCAAAAATAGATAATTTTCCTTATAGTGAGTGGAGTGGTTTCTTTAGAATGTTCCATGGTTGAATCTGGTTGTGGTTTATTTATGTCTTTTCTTGTTACCATTAATTTTGTTTTATAGTTGTTGTTGATCTTCTTAATTACTTTCAAATGTTCAAAGTGAGAGGTAAGCGATGAGGAAAGAAGGGCGGGAAAAGTGAAGAGTGGAGGGCGTAAGAGGTGAACAGTGAGGAGTGGAGGGCGGGAGAAGTGAGCAGTGAGGAGTAGAGGGTGGGAAAGGTAAACATTGAGGAAAGAAGGCCAGGAGAGGAGAGCGGTGGGTGGGATAGGTGAACGATGAGGAGCAAAGGGAAGGATAGGGGAGTGATGATGAAAGAAGAGTGGGCGAGGTGAACAGTGAGGAGTGGAAGGCAGGAGAGGTGAGTGGTGAAAAGCGGAGGGCAGGAGAGGTGAGCGATGAGGAGCGAAGGATAGAAGAGGTGAGCAGTGAGGAGTGGAGGGTGGGAAAGGTGAACAATGAGGAAAGAAGGGCAGGAGAGGTGAGCGGTGGGTGGGAGAGGTGAACGATGAGGAGCAAAGAGAAGGATAGGTGAGTGATGATGAAAGAAGAGCGGGCGATGTGATCAGTGAGCAGTGGAGAGCGGGAGAGTTGAATGGTGAGGAGTGGAGAGCAGGAGAGGTGAACGATGAGGAGCGAAGGATAGAAGAGGTGAGGAGTGAGGAGCAAAAGGTGAGAGACGTGAGCAGTGAGGAAAGAAGGACGGGAGAGGTGAGCAGTAAGGAGTGAGGGCCAGAGAGGTGAGCGGTGAGGAGCGGAGAGCAGAAGAGGTGAGCGATGAGGAGCAAAGGGCAGGAGAGGTGAGTGGTGAGGAGCAAAGGGTGGGAGAGGTGAGCAGTAAGGAAAAAAGGGTGGGAGAGGTGAGCAGTGGACGAGAGAGGTGAGTGATGAGGAGCAAATGGTGGGAAATGTGAGCGGTGAGGAGCAGAGAGCAGGAGAGGTGGGTGGTCAGGAGCAGAGAGCAGGAGAGGTGAGTAGTGAGGAGCAGAGAGCGGGAGAGGTGAGTGGTCAGGAGCAGAGAGCAGGAGAGGTGAGTAGTCAGGAGCAGAGAGCGGGAGAGGTGAGTGGTTAGGAGCAGAGAGCGGGAGAGGTGAGTGGTCAGGAGCAGAGAGCAGGAGAGGTGAGTAGTCAGGAGCAGAGAGCAGGAGAGGTGAGTAGTGAGGAGCAGAGAGCGGGAGAGGTGAGTGGTCAGGACTCAGGAGCGGAAAGCGGAAGCGGTGAGCAATGAGCTAACTAATTATAAGTACTTTTTTATTTTTTGCATCTTATATTTATTATAGTCGGGGGTCTGGGGGAAAAATGCAAAACATAATAGGGGACATTAAATTCGAGAATAATAACTTCTCTGAGGATCGATTTTCCTGAGAAAATCCGTGCAAACAGCTGAATTCAGATTCTGAATGATCCGCTCATCTCTATTTAATAACATTATAAAAATGTGCAGCTGCTTCTTTTTTGGCAATAAATTCAGCACTGATATTTTGAACCAAAAAGTACACAAGATTTATATCTTTTAGTATAATCTGTTTATTTAAACATTTTTATTGTTTTTTTTCAGCTCAATTTCTAATCTTCTAATCTGTCGTGGATCCACAATCATAAACCAAGGATTTTTTTTCTTCATCTTTGTAACCCTAGTGAAGTAAGAGGGAGCCGCGAAACTGCTGTCCACGTGGACTGGTGCTGAAATCTCTCGTCTGGGTACCAGGCACTGTCATTCCAAGCCACGAGACATGGCTACAAATGGAACTAAGGTCACAGATGGACAAATTTCTACAGAGGTCAGCGAAGCCCCAATCACAAATGATAAACCCAAAACCTTGGTTGTTAAAGTGCAGAAGAAGAAAACAGAAGATCCGGAGAGAGACACATGGAAGGGAAGATTTGATTTCCTTATGTCTTGTGTGGGATATGCAATTGGCTTAGGGAATGTGTGGAGATTTCCTTACCTGTGCGGAAAGAATGGAGGAGGTAAGACAATCGCAAATGGATTTACTATGGCTTTTAATGTGAAACTGTTGGGACCAGTATGTATTAGGTATATTTTATAATGGAATTATTGAGGTTGACCACATACATGGTCATGGCTTTGGGTCAACGAATGACAGACACTGCCATTGCTCCAGACCGGGCCATTTACCAAATTGAGGGGGGGGGGGGTGCATGTGGTGGAAAGAGCTGTAACACTTTTTTCTCGTTTTGATATTTAAGTAATTTTTGTATCATTATTTTGTGATACACGGGGCTTTATTTTTTAAGACAAACTCAAATTTTCTTGTTTTTAGCTGATATTGATGGAAAAAATAAGACAAATATCAGGATATTCTCTGTTTTTCTCATTTTACTTTATATGTACAGTATTTATTGACCAAAAAGAATTATTAAAATACATTTACAAAAGTGTTTCCTGTTCTATAGCTGCTATTTTTCTATAGTTTTTACGGGGATGGTGATAGTAACAGAAATTTGGATTGACAATAGCATTTTTATTTATTTTTTCTCTTTTTTTTTTTACCTGTTATTTTTTATTTATTTATTTTTCATGTAATTTCCATTTTGTGCCCCCAATCAAACCCCAAAAGGCCTTGGAACTTTGGAGGGGATTTAGATATTTTTGTTTATACTGTATTTGCCTTATACCTGATATATTTGCCTCCTGGCTGTACAGCTCAGTTGTCTTGGTCTCCCCTGACCCAGCTGTTTCTTATAATAATAATAATAATAATAATATAATAAAGTTTATTTATATAGCACCAACATATTCCGCAGCACTTTACAATCCGGTGGGGGGTTGTATAGACAAAAACAAAACAAAATAGTACATAATTCAACAGCTACAGTAGGAATGAGGACCCTGCTCGAAAGCTTACAATCTATGGGGAAATGTTGGACACAAAAGGTGAAGCACACTTGTAGATCTGGCTGGCTATTGTTATGCTAGTTTATTGGTTACATAAAAAGATGACTGATCTGGTCTTTAGACAGTGACCTTTTGGGTGCCATTACGTGCTTTTGGTTGTATGTAGGATGTGAGGACAGAAATAGGAGAGAGACGGTTACGAGTAGCATTTAGAAGGTGGGACAGGGGAGAGTTAGGTTAGTAAGTTATTATGATAAGCTTGTCTGAAGAGATGTGTTTTTAATGTACGCTTAAAAACTTGGGGGCTGGATATTAGTCGCATTCTTTGGGCTAGTGCATTCCAGAAAACTGGCGCGGCACGAGAAAAGTCTTGGAGACGGAGGTGTGAGGTTCGGATAATGGAGGATGTTAGTCTAAGATCATTTGCGGAACGAAGGGGGCGGGTAGGATGATAGACAGAGATGAGGGATGAGATATATGGTGGTGAAGAGCTGTGGAAAGCTTTGTGGGTGAGGGATATGAGTTTGTATTGTATTCTGTAGCTGATAGGTAGCCAGTGTAGTGACTGGCACAAGGTGGAGGCATCGGTGAAATGGCTGGATAGGAATATGACCCTGGCTGCTGCATTCAAGATGGATTGGAGAGGGGAGAGTTTGGTCAGAGGGAGACCAATCAATAAAGAGTTGCAGTAATCTCCAGACGGGAATGAATAAGAGCGACAGTAAGGGTTTTTGCAGTTTCGAAAGTAAGAAATGGTCGGATTCTGGAGATGTTTTTGAGATGCAGGTGACATGTGCGAGTGAGTGATTGTATATGGGGAATGAAGGAGAGTTCTGAGTCAAATAGGACCCCAAAACAGCGAGCATGCTGCTTGGGAATAATGATTAAATCTTCGAAGGTAATTGAGATGTCAGGTGTAGGTTGGTTGGTAGAGAGAGGAAACACAAGAAACTCAGTTTTGGAGAGATTCAGTTTCAGATAGTGGGAGGACATGAGAGACAGCAGATAGACAATCTCTGGTATTTTGTAACAAAGCAGGGGTGATGATTGGAGATGATGTATATATTTGGGTGTCATCAGCATAGAAATGGTATTGGAGACCGAATCTGCTGATGGTTTGTCCAATAGGGTGTAAAGAGAGACAAGGAGAGGGTCCAAGGCTGATCCTTGAGGAACCCCGAAGGTGAGGGGGAGAGGAGTGGAGTAAGAGCCAGCAAAGGAAACAGTGAAGGAGCGGCTGGAGAGATAGGAGGAGAACCAGGCGAGAGCAGTGTCCTTGAGGCCAATAGAGTGGAGCATGGTGAGGAGAAGTTGGTGATCCACAGTGTCAAAAGCAGCTGAGAGATCCAAGAGAAACAATAGGGAATAGTGGCCTTTAGATTTTGCTGTTAATAGATCATTTGAGACTTTGGTGAGGGCCGTTTTGGTGGAGTGTAAAGAGCGGAAACCAGATTGAGAGGGATCAAGAAGTGAGTTTTCAGATAAATAGCGGATTAGCCGAGAGTGGACCAAGCGTTCCAGGAGCTTAGAGATAAAGGGAAGGTCAGAGACTGGTCTGTAGTTAGCGGCACAGTTCTGATTGATGGAAGGTTTTTTAAGTAGAGGGGTTATGATGGCATGTTTAAATGATGAAGGAAAGATACCTGATGAAAGAGAGAGGTTAAACATTTTGGTTAGATAGGTAGTGACAGCTGGGGAGAGAGCCTGAAGGAGATGTGAGGGAAGAGGGTCACTGGTGCACGTTGTTGGGCGGGAAGAGGCGAGGAGACGCGTCACTTCTTCTTCTGTGACTGGCTCGAATATTGATAGTGAGCTTGAGGTGCGGGAGAGGAGGGGATCCAGGCTCTGAGGGGATTTTTCAAAGATTTCTTTGTGGATGTCGTTGATCTTTTGTAAGAAGAAAGTGGCCAGATCATCAGAGCTTAGGTTGGTGACCGGGGTCTGTGCTTTAGGGCTCAGGAGGGAGTAGAAGGTTTAAGAATCGTTTAGGATTGTTGGCTAGTGAAGTGATGAGATTGGTAAAGTATACTTGTTTAGCCAGATGGAGAGCAGAGTTGTAGGTTTTGAGCATGAACTTATAGTGGATGAAGTCTTCAGCTGAAAAGGATTTTCCTCACAGACGCTCAGCACACCTAGAACAGCGCTGTAGGAAACGTGTGTGAAGCGTGTGCCAGGGCTGCCGCTACCTGTGTGTTTTTTTTCTGCATGTAGTTGGTGCAGCTTCATCCAGGGCACTCTGCAATGTCTTATTATAATGTGACACTGCAGAGTCTGCGCAGGAGAGAGAGGAGATGGGAGCCAAGGATGACTGCAAATTGTTCATTAGCAGCTGGGTATTGATGGCGCTTAGATTTCTGTATGGGCAATAAGTGGGGGCATCCCGGGTTTGAAGACAGTTGGTGATGGAAAAGGAGAGAAGGTTGTGGTCAGAGAGTGGGAGAGGGGAATTGGTGAAGTCATGAAGAGTGCAGAGGCGGGAGAAGACCAGGTCCAGCGGACTCCCATCCTCATGTGTAGGAGACTTGGTGAGCTGTGAGAGGCTGAAGGATGAGGTTAGAGAGAGAAAATGGGTGGCAGATGGGGAGAGTGGGTCGTCCATAGGGATGTTGACATCCCCCATGATGAGAGTGGGAAGGTCACAGGATAAAAAGTGTGGAAGTCAAGTGGCAAAATGATCAAGGAACTGATGGGAGGAGCCTGGAGGGCGATACACAACTGCCACTGAACTGATAGGAGGAGCCTGGAGGGCGATACACAACTGCCACTCGCAGGGAGAGTGGTTTTAAGAGACTAATGGTGTGGACTTCAAAAGAAGGAAACATGAGTGAGGGTACTGAGGGGATGACCTGGAAGGCACACTGGGATGAGAGGAGCAGACCAACACCTCCTCCTGATCTGTTCTCAGGTCTTGGAGTATGTGAGAATTGGAGCCCACCGTGTGAGAAAGCAGCAGCAGCGGTGGTGTCAGAGTGCTGGATCCAGGTTTCTGTAAGAGCAAAAAGGTTCAGGGCGTTGGAGAGGAAGAAGTCATGAATGTAGAGGAGTTTGTTGCACACTGACCTTGCATTCCAGAGTGCGCAATTAAAAGGGGCAGGAGAAGGTGAGCACTGGATATTGATAAGATGAGCAGGGCTTCTATGTGTTGTAGGATGAGATTTATATGTACTAAAGGATGAGGGCCCGGGGTTGGGGGAGATGTCACCAGCGGCTAGGAGGAGGAAAAAGAAAAGCGCAGGTGGTTCAGTGTTTTGTGTGAGCGTTTTGTGCGCTGTGTGGGGGTAGTGGATGGTTTAGAATGGTTGAAAAATGTCAGTAAGGCCTCAATGTTGTACATGGGAGAGGGAAGGAGAGAGGGGCTGATATAGAGAGAAGGCACAGGATGTATAGGAGGGCGGTATAGGTGAGGGAGTGCAGAAACCAAGACATACAAGAAGCTAAGCGATAGGACAAACGAATAGTGTAATAGAGCAGAACCAGAATCATGCTTGTGAGATTGTCTGGCCCAGCGTCCCTGTATCCTGCCCTGTCCATGTGCCATGATTGGCTGGAAAGAGACTTCAAATGTATTGCTCTTAGGATTATACTGCACACGTGATCCCTAGGCCAGACTGAGATACATGTGAAGGATCTGCAGCGATGTATGACACAATTGTATATGTTGAATAATTATGCAGTTACAGAGACACCATATCAGGGATTACTACACAAGATTCCAGTCACCGAGACAGAGTAAAAAGATTAGAAAAGGAAAGTGGGATTCAATGTGAACCATTTGCTAGACTAGTGTCTAGCATTGGTGAAAACAAGGAACTATTCACACCTAGCATATGAGACGATAAAGAATGGTTGGTAAATACCTTCTGGTCCTTTCTGGGACATTTCTGGTATATTTCTGAGCACTTATGAAGCACTTCTCAGAAGCACACAAAGACCTTATACACAGCAATCGCATGATCACTGTATATGGGGGAGGATTCGTCAGCACATCCTATTATTCTACACTGACTGCAGAGAAGGAGCTGGACCGCCTGGATGTTTAAAGTCAATGGGTTGTCATGAAGCAATCAATAAAAAACAAAATACATAATAAAAAGTGGGGCGACGTACACAGCAAGAAAAGGACAGCACAATATATAAAGTGATGGAACACCTTACACAGAAATAAGTATAAATGTCATGAATCTTGCTTGGCTCTGCCGCTGCAGAACCGATGCAGGTATCCGTTCCAAGAATTTGGTCTCTGGGGAGGGGCCTGTATGGCGTGACCTCGTTCTGGGGGTCACACCGCCATATCTGGGCTCTGCTGCCTCCGGGACACTGCCAGTGATATTTCCGGCTTGGTGTCCTGCTATTCCTGTAAGAAGGGCTCTGCTCCGTTTCCCTGGTGCCAGGTACCATTGTCCTGACCCTTGACCTGTCCAACCTCTGTCTCTCCTGCCCTGCCTGACCTCTGTGTTCCCTAGTTCCCCAGTCTCCTGTCCTCCCCTGTGTCTCTCCTTTGTAGTTGTTTCCCGGCATCCGACTTCGGCTCTATTCTTGACTGTGGCTTGTTTGCTCCCTGGTTCTTCAGACGTTACTTCCCGGCATTGACCCTTTTCTGTCTGACTACTCTTACGTTTAGTTTGGCGACCTCTGGTGGATATCTGTAGTATTACACTCAGGTGTAGTTTTCCTGCCTGAGTGTCAACGTCACCTAGTGGTAGCCTGACAAGGGACCCATGTAGTTGATAGCATTATCACATTAAAAGTTACAGGACAAAAGTTACTTTTAATTAAAAATTCACAGAACTGAGCAATCTCCAATGTGCATTTCGCCACTTGTCTTCTTCTGGGGGTAGTCTTTTGGGAGCAGTTTCTCATTTGTCACATGATCAGCAGCATGTTGAGATTGCAGGATTTTTGTGCAATGAACATTCCTTGCAGTGCTTGTCCACAATAACTGTGCGGTTTAAATGGACCTCTAGCTGTAATATTACACAAAAAACTGTGGGAAGATGGAACAAAGTGGAGAAAAGCTGTCATGTTTTTTTTCTTTTAATCATGGAAAAGCCTTTCAGATGTCAGTATCTCTCCCTGTCAGTGAACTTACTATCTGTAATTTACTGAATGACTCTATATATATATATATATATATATATATATATATATATATATATTGTGAGGTAGCGTGGTCGGCTGCGCAGCAGAAGACACGGGATCCAGGTATTACGGTTCACAGCACACGGTTTAATGTCCAAACAAAAGTCCACAACAATATACATGTGCCTCTCCAGCAGAGAACTCAGGGAGTTCTGTTCACTCCCTCACACCCGGCACACCTGCCCTTGTTCCTGTATCCATTTAACCCTTCCTTCAGCCTGTAGGAAAACAGCATTAACCCTAGAGTGGATTTACTTTCTATCATGGAGTGAGCACAACCGGGGCGAGACATACCGGCCGTCATAGATAACCCCGGTCACCGTCTCACATACCCCCCCCTCAGTTCAAGCGTGCGGGGTTGAACTCCCGCCATCAAACACGGGCCGCGGGACAAGGCATCGGCGTCGCCCTGCAACCTACCGGCCCTATGTTCAACCGTAAACCGGAAGTTCTGCAGAGAAAGGAACCACCGGGTAACCCGGGCATTCCGTTCCTTGGCGGACCTCATCCAGACCAGTGGAGAGTGATCCGTCACCAAGCGAAACTGCCGTCCTAGCAGGTAATAGCGTAGGGACTCCAAGGCCCACTTGATCGCCAGGCACTCCTTCTCCACTACGCTATAATTCCGCTCGGGAGGGGTGAGCTTCCTACTTAAGAAGGTGACGGGGTGTTCCTCCCCCTGAACCACCTGAGACAACACTGCCCCCAGGCCAACCTCTGAGGCGTCAGTCTGTACTATGAACTCCTTCCGGAAATCAGGGTGTACAAGAACGGGCTGTCCGCACAGGACCCCCTTCAGGGCCCGGAAGGAGTCCTCGGCCTGCGGAGTCCAGCGCACCATGACGGACTTCTTGCCTTTGAGAAGGTCCGTCAAGGGGGCTGATAGTCCCGCAAAATCCTTTACAAACCTCCTGTAGTATCCCACGATACCCAGGAAGGCCCTAACCTGCTTCGTGGTCAGGGGTCTAGGCCACTTCTGGATCGCCTCAACCTTGTTAACTTGGGGCTTAATCACTCCTTGGCCTATCATGTAGCCCAAGTAGCGGGCTTCTGTGAGTCCCAACGCACATTTCTTGGGATTGGCTGTCAATCCGGCTGTTCGAAGCGCGTCCACCACCGCTTGTACCTGTTCCAAGTGGGTCTGCCACTCGGAGCTGTAAATAATGATGTCATCAAGGTACGCTGATGCATACGCCTGGTGGGGTTCCAGCACTAAGTCCATCAACCTCTGGAACGTGGCCGGAGCGCCATGTAACCCAAAAGGCAAGACAACATAGTGGAAGAGACCCTCTGGCGTAACAAAAGCGGTTTTCTCCTTGGCGGGCTCCGTCAGTGGCACCTGCCAGTACCCCTTGGTCAGGTCGAGCGTGGTAAAATATCGCGCCTGTCCCAGCCTATCAATCAGCTCATCCACCCGGGGCATGGGGTAGAGATCGAACTTGGATATTTCGTTCAATCTCCTAAAGTCATTGCAGAACCTTAAGGAGCCATCGGGTTTTGGTATTAGGACAATCGGACTAGCCCATTCACTCCGGGATTTTTCGATGACCCCCAGGTGTAACATTGTCTTTACTTCCTCCGATATGGCTTGTCGTCGAGCCTCCGGTACCCGGTATGACTTCAGGCGTACCTTCAGGTGGGGCTTGGTGACAATATCATGTCGTATCAGACTGGTCCTACCGGGCAGCTCGGAGAAGACATCGGGGTTCTGCTGAACCAACTGTCTGACCTCTCGCCTCTGAGTCTTGGTGAGGGCTTCTCCAATCCTTACTTCCGGTTCGTCCTCTCCGGAGGTCGCTGGAGCCGGATGTGAACGACCCGAAGAGGAGGGAGATGGGGAGAAAACAGCCATCAGGCTTTCCCGTTCCTGCCAAGGTTTTAATAGGTTGACATGGTATATTTAAATGTTCAGGTTTCCGCCTACCGGGCTGCAATACTTTATAGTTAACCACCCCGACTCTTTCCTTTATCTCGTAGGGGCCTTGCCACTGAGCCAGGAATTTACTCTCCGCCGTGGGGATTAATACCAACACCCGATCCCCGGGTTTAAAGGTCCGCACGGTGGCTTGTCTATTGTAGCGGCCGCTTTGCGCGGCCTGAGCCTCCTGTAAATGCTCCTTCACAATTGGCATGACCGCGCTTATGCGGTTCTGCATACCCAAAATGTGTTCAATCACACTTTTATGGGGGGTGGGCTCTTGCTCCCATGTGTCCTTTGCCAGGTCCAACAATCCCCGGGGATGTCGCCCGTATAACAATTCAAAAGGCGAAAACCCCGTGGATGCCTGTGGCACCTCACGGATGGCAAACATCAAATAGGGAAGCATCATATCCCAGTCTTTCCCGTCTTTTAAAATCACCCTTTTTAGCATGGTTTTCAGGGTTTTATTGAAACGCTCGACTAAACCGTCCGTTTGAGGATGATACACAGACGTACGCAACTGCTTGATCTGGAGTAGCCGGCATAGGTCTTTGGTCACTTTAGACATGAATGGGGTCCCCTGATCCGTAAGGATCTCCTTGGGCAACCCCACCCGGCAGAACACAGCAAACAACTCCCGAGCTATAAGCTTTGCTGCAGTATGTCTGAGAGGTATCGCCTCGGGATACCGGGTGGCATAGTCAACGATCACTAGGATGTGTTGGTGCCCTCGAGCGGACTTTACGAGGGGCCCCACCAGATCCATCCCTATCCGTTCAAAAGGGACTTCTATAATGGGTAACGGTACCAACGGACTGCGAAAATGGGTCAGGGGTGCGGTAAGCTGACACTCCGGGCAGGTTTCGCAGAACTGTTTTACCTCCCCAAAGACTCCGGGCCAATAGAACCTTTGCAATATTCGCTCCTGCGTTTTCTTGACCCCTAGGTGGCCACTCATCAGGTGTTTATGAGCCAAGTCGAGGACCCGCCGGCGATGCGGCTGGGGCACCACCAACTGCTCTACCCCCACGCCCCGTATTTCATCTACCCGGTAGAGTAAATCCTGCTTAAGAGCGAAATGGGGGTACCTTACCTGGGCACCGAGCAGCTGTGCCACCCCGTCAATTACTGTCACCCGACTCCGGGCATGTATTAATGTAGGGTCCTGGAGTTGGGCAGTCCCAAACGTATCCGGGGACGCCTCCAACTCCGGGATGGGTTCGACCGTCTCAGCCTCTCCTGCCAATACCTCTAGGGGCGACCTATCGGGTTCACATTCTGTCCCTATCATGGGGACCCCTACGGCAGGTGTCCCGGATTCAGGATTGTAGGGCTCAGGTCCCGGACTGACCAATATCTGAGGAGACTTAGGGGGTCCCTTCCATAAAGTCCAAAAATAGGGCAGATCCCTTCCTAGGATCACGTCATAGGGAAGAGTGTTAAGAAGTCCCACCTCATGTTGCACCTGACCGCAAGGTGCTGTGATGGTGACAATCCCTGTGGGATAGTCTCGGCGGTCCCCATGTATGCAAACCACCCCCACGGTACGTCCTGTGGCCTTTACTTTAGCCCTCAAGGTGGATCGCACAAGGGTCACTAGGCTTCCGGAATCCAACAATCCTGTAACCGGACATCCATTCACCTGTATTTGGCACAAGTGGGGCTCCGTCTCTGGGGAGACCAGGTCAGCGGTACACACCACCTGAGCATACATTGAACCCCGCCGGGTAACCCCACAATCCATGGGCTCCGTGGTGAGTGGACACTGGGCTTCCATATGTCCCACCCGCTGGCACCGCCAACATCTAATGGGGACGGAAACCCCCTTGACGGGTTGTCGTTTAGGGTACAGAACCTTCCGGACCTCAGGAATGGCGGCCGCGGCCTCAGACGGGACGGTAGGGGACTCCTGCACCGTTGTCAGCGGTGGGTCCTTGGCCCTAAGCTTGGAGGGGCCGGACCGACGGGCGGTACGCAAAGTCTCAGTGTCCCGTATCAAGTCCTGCGTAGCCACATGCCGCTCTACCAGGGACACTAATTGGTCCAGGGTACTCAGGTCACCCTGTCCTACCCACCGTTGAACGGTGACGGGTAAAGTGCGCACAAAACGATCCACTACTACCCTTTCCACCATTTGCGCCGGGCTCAGAGTGTCAGGCTGCAACCACTTTTTTACAAGATGCAACAAGTCATAGGCCTGGGAGCGTACGGGTTTGGCTTCCTCATAGAACCACTGATTTACCCGCTGAGCCCGTACATAGGTATTCACCCCCAACCGAGCCAGTATTTCGGCTTTCAGGGTCACATAGTCAATGGCGTCCTCAGTACAGAGGTCCAGGTACGCTTTTTGGGGTTCCCCCGTCAGATAGGGCGACAATACCTCAGCCCACTGGGGGGTCGGCAGCTTTTCCCGCTCGGCCACCCGCTCAAACACCGCCAGGAACGCTTCCACATCATCCCCCGGGGTCATCTTTTGCAACGCTTGTCTCACCGCTTTCCGGACGCTGCCGTCGTCACCCGGTCCCGGGGTTGTTGCTGCCGGTCCGGCACGGATCGACTTGACCAGGAGAACCATCTGTTCTTGATGTCTTTGTTCCTGCAATTGCAAGGCTTGCTGCTGACGTGCATTGGCCTGAACCAGCTGTTCTTGGTGCCTTTTGTCCTGCCCTTGCAAGGATTGCTGCTGACGTTCCAACGCCCGGAGCAGGTGTGCATTGATCTGTTGCTGCTGTGCATTAGCCTCTTGTAGCTGTGCATTAGCCTGTTGTTGCTGTGCATTAGCCTGAGCCAGCTGCTTTAGTATGTCCTCCATGGCGTCACCGGGTTTGGGCTGTAGTATAGCCGCTCGAATCCAGGACATGTGCTACTGGGTCACCAGGGATGGATGCTACACCTCACCGGCTGGCATGCCCGCCGATTCTCCACCATATGTGAGGTAGCGTGGTCGGCTGCGCAGCAGAAGACACGGGATCCAGGCACTACGGTTCACAGCACACGGTTTAATGTCCAAACAAAAGTCCACAACAATATACATGTGCCTCTCCAGCAGAGAACTCAGGGAGTTCTGTTCACTCCCTCACACCCGGCACACCTGCCCTTGTTCCTGTATCCATTTAACCCTTCCTTCAGCCTGTAGGAAAACAGCATTAACCCTAGAGTGGATTTACTTTCTATCATGGAGTGAGCACAACCGGGGCGAGACATACCGGCCGTCATAGATAACCCCGGTCACCGTCTCACAATATATATACTGTATATATGCAGCAGAATTGAGAAGACGACAGATTATAAATAGTGAATGAACTTGAGTTTAATACCAGGCATGACCTCCGAAGCCATTTATGTTTAGTAATAATGTATCTAGTCTGAGGAGGGTTTTATGGAGTTGTTACAGGGTGTTTGCTAATCTATTGCACATTTGGCATTAATAAGGAGCAAGGCTTGGTCTTGGCCCCAAGTGATATACAGTATGTAAACATACACTTTCACAATAAAAAGCTTTATTGTACTTGAACGGTGACTATTAAGCCGCACACAGCAATCAGCATTTTTTTACCAATAACTGCATCAGTTTAGTACAAATAAATGATGTTTTTGCCTTTATTCCACCACCATACGGTACCGCAGCAGAGAGTAATAGGAATGGCCGCGTCAAGGCTTCCCGTCTGTCCAGAATAAAGTTCTATGATGTGCGGGAGCTTGATCGGATGTAATTATTCAGCTCATTCACTGTAATGATCAGCTTTATACAAATGTCCTAATGACCAGAAGCTGAAGATACTAGGAATGCAAACCAAGGACTTTAATTCCAAAGCATAAGTAACATGTACATCCTTATGGAGTTTCTTGGCCAAATAACATAGAAACTAATCAGCACAGTTTTTAAGAAATGAAAGCTGCACAGTCAGAGGCTGTTAGGAGCCAAAAATACAGTTGTAATGTTCATTTCGATAAATCTACCTATATGTTGAGTGTATTGGAGAGTTTTGCTTAAAAGGAATCTGTAAACCAAACAACGCCTATGTCTTTATTCAACCCTTAAGTGGTTGTCCAGTCTAAATCCACCAGTCTGCAGTCCCTCTATGTGTCGCTGTATGTGACTGCAGACTTGTGACTCCTGAGATCGCGCACACTGTGCACTGTGAGGATTCTCCACAGCCAGAGCCAGGAATGGCGGTCAAATGGCTGCCAGTATGCAACATGCAGATTCCTGGCCAGAATCCGACTAGTCCAGTGTTCCCCAACTCCAGTCCTCAGGAGCCACTAGCAGTGTGTGTTTTCAGGTTTGCCTTATCATTGCACAGGTATTGGAATCACCACCTGTGCATGTGATTAAATTATCATCTGTGTAACACTAAGGAATCCTGAAAGCCTGCACTGGTGGTGGCTTCTGGGGACTGGAGTTGGGGAACACTGGACTAGAGGGTGACCACCTCGTTCTATACATTTTCACTGAGCGAGGCGGTGCCCATTTAGTCAGATTCGGTCAGGGCATATGCATATCGCATATTCGCGGCTACGTGACATCCATTCCCGCCATTGCAAATCATGGGCATGAGTTATATGATTTGCAAGAGCAGTTTCACCACCTAACTGGCAACCCAACGTGACCCAAAGTGTACACTCCTCACTTCATCAGTGAACTGCACAAGCACAGGGAGGCAGCAGTAGCGCAGGACTCAGTCAGCTGCAAGATTCACAAAGAAACATGCTAACCACTGAGCCACCATGCTGGAAATGATAAAGCACACAGCTACAGGTTGCAGCCCCCAGCTATGTGCTTATCATGGCTGTGTATCAAAATAAGATACACCACATACGGCTTTTTTTTAAAAACTATTTAAATAAATCATTTTAAAACATTTTGATATCTAGCCATGATAAATCTGATAGCTGGGGGCTGTTAGTCTCAAGTTGGAGAGACCCATGGTTATTGGGCCACCCAAACTTAAAAATATCAGCTTGTAGCTGTAACGCCTGCCTGGATCAACAGACTCGGGGGGGTGTAATGGACAAACTAGAGGGAAGCCACTCACCAAGCAGGACCCCCAGAACCCTGAAACCCTTTAACCTCTATACAGGGATTTGGAATTACACAGGGCCCTGGAGATCACTACCTGTGGAAGGCTGCAGTCCGATGAGAGTAGTCGTCAGGCAGGGTCAAACCAGGAATAGCAGGACTTTGGGTCATTGTAACATCTTGATTCTTTTCTTTCTTAGCCCTTTTGATGTAGATTTTCGGGTGTACTGGGCATACCTGTCCTTGCATATGACCCAGTTTGGGTGAAGCCTTACATTTTGGGTACAAAGTGCAGCTGGTTGTATTATCAGATATGACATTAAATAATATTTTGCCACTTTACTCATTATACAACGGCTCTGAATGACTGGATTTAATCTTCAAACTGGAAGGATTATCAGAATAACTTGCTTCTTAACAAAATGCCACATTTTTTAATCTACCAGAATATCAGCTATTATGGGACAGAGAGAATGACATGTTTTCTGCAGCCTTCCTCTAGGTGTACTCCAGGATGTAGTGCAATCCCTCTTTAAGTTTTTGATAGGCCTTGCACTTAGTACATAAGCTTCACCAGTCTAAAGGCCCCGTTACACGCAACAGCATCTCTAACGAGATATCGCTGGCTCACTAACACACACTAAAATCGATTCTTCTTCCCTGTGAGGCTTCTCTTAGTACATTTACACTTGTAGTCTGCCATCACTGTAATGCTCCATCTTCCCTGGTATCTTCTTTCCATCTCTTTAATGTCCTGGTGGAATCGTTCACCTTGCTTTTCACTCACAGCTCCCAAATTTTCAGGAAAGTTGTCAAGGTGGGAATGGAGGAAATGCACTCTCAAACTCATCAGGCAACCTAAAGCTTGAAATGCTTTCAGCATTTGTCCAACGATCTTTTTGTAGTCAGGGTCTTTGTAATTGCCTAAAATTTCTCTACGACCTCTTTAAATGCAATCCACTCTTCTTTTTGAGGATGCGTCATGGTATTGATAAACTCTTGATCAGCTATAAGCCTTTTGTTTGTTTTAATGTTTTGTTTATTTGATCAAAAAGTTAGAAATACAAAGTCAACAGAAATCATAGATTTAACTAGTATTATGTCAACTGTATCGTACCTTCCCCTTTTATCTATATAGCTCAGGCTACTTTTGCGTAATCTGAGCTAAACCATATAATAAATTTAGTCCTCCGTCTGTGGGAAAGTCCGATCCAGATTTTAACTCGGTTTCTGGATTGATATGAAACAATTTTAACAGTAAGTACTTTTAGGAAATAGGAGTAGGGGGTGGTAACTAAAAACTAGAAAAGCGAATTTATATCGCATGAAATTCAGGTAAGAGATTAAGATGGAAATGTTCAAGAGACAGAAAAAGAAGAGGAGGAGATAAGAAAGGTAAAAGAAAAGAAAGGATTTTGGTCCTGGATCCACTCATCTCATGTTGGGTATATTCTGACAATTGTCCTTCATCTCATTGGAGGGTGGTGAGCTGACTCACAGTTCCCTGAGGTGCCGTCTGCGAAGTAACTACTGAGAATTGGGGGGTAGACTTATAAATTTGCCAAGCCTTCCAAACCTGGTGGAAAGAGAGCACATTCTGGCGTGAGAGGGCCGAAAGTTCTTCAACGTGATATAGTTGATCAATCTTCAATAAGAGCTGTGTGAGGGTGGGGATTTTCGTTGTGCGCCACAATTGGGCTATGAGAAGTTTACAGGCTGAGCCTACAAACATCGCTAGTTTCGAAGTAGCTTTATCTTTAGGCCACATTGGGAAGTTCAGGAGCATGTGTCTAGGGTCAGGGGCCTCTTTTTTGCCTGTGAGGTCAAGTATTAACTGTGTTGATGTCCACCAGAAGGTCTGGACAATCGGACATTCCCACCACACATGTAAATACGATCCCCTTTCCCTCTCGCACCGCCAGCACTGGTCTGAGGTGGAAGAGCTCCACGGACTTGACGAGGTGGGGACAACATACCATCTTGCAATCACTTTAAAGGAATTCTCCTGAACTCTCACACAACATGACGGGCCATGTGAGGCATTATAGATTTGGCTCGTTTGTAGATCTGTAAATGTAGTTTTCAGGTCCCTTTCCCATCTTAGTATATATGCTCTCTTTACCACCAGTTTTTTTGTAAGCAGGGTGTGATATAGATTAGAAAGAACTTTTCTGGGAGCCCGGTTATGCATACAGAAAGATTCAAATGTAGTTAATGGCCTGTCTAGACGAGTGTGAGGCAATAGTGGGTGGATCACGTGTTTTAATTTCGTATAATGGAGAAATGTGAGCCTAGAGAGGAGAGGGTTCGAGCCCATCTCTTGTTCAGATATCAAAGCACCATCCACCAAAAGATCAGCCAACGGGACATGTACATTGGTCAAGAATGTGGCCTTCGTGGACGCGGCCTGATTTACATCAGCGTCTAGTATGTCTGAAACTTGAGTCAGAGGGGAAAGAGAGGGGGCCAGTGTCTCCCTATTTTCTTTCCATTTGTTCATAAGGGTTCTTGTTAGTTCATTTGGAATGTTTTTTTTATCTTTTTGGTTCAGAGGGGAAAGTAGCATAACTCGCAGAGGGGTGGGGGCTAAATATTCTTCTATAGATATCCACAATTTATTCGGTGGGCGTCTAATCCAGTCTACCGCTCTGGAGAGGACAGCGGCTTGGTAGTACAACGATACATTAGGTAAACCCATACCCCCTTTGTCTTTTGGGAGGCTCAATGTTTGAAAATTGATTCTCGGTTTATATTTATTCCAGACGTAGTTGGATATTAAGGAGTTACATTGAGAAAGAAAAACCTTAGGGATTGGTATGGGTAACATTTGGAAGAGGTAGATAAACTTTGGGAGTATAATGCTTTTAATTAGGTTTTTCCTCCCCATCCACGAAAGAAAGGGAGCCCTCCACGAGGCTATTTGTGTAGTAAGATGAGGGAGAAGGGGCTTGTAATTGAGATCGAACAAAGACTTGAAGGTTTTCCCTAGTTTAATGCCTAAGTAAGTTATATGACTATTTGGCCATCTAAAAGGGAACGAGTGTTGGAGAGACTTTTTAACTTTACTGGCGATATTAATGCTTAATGCTTCTGACTTAGAAAGATTAATTTTGAAGTTAGACCAGTGTCCATATTCCTCCAGTATTTTCATAAAAGCAGGGAAACCCCTTTCCGGCCTGGACATTACCACCAGCAAGTCGTCTGCAAAGGCGGCAGACTTGTGACGAATTCCCTGCAAGTTAAACCCCTCGATGTCTCGGTCCTGCTGAATGGAGGTTAGCAATGGCTCCATGACCAAGACAAAGAGTAGGGGGGATAAGGGGCATCCCTGCCTTGTGCCATTTTTAATGTCAAAGGGGTCGGTGAGGTTATTATTAATCTTAATCCTGGCCGTGGGGGATGTGTACATCTGTAGAATTGCGTGTATGGTTTCTGGAGGAAAATGGAAGGCCTCCAACGTCCCCTGCAAAAAAAGTCCAGTCCACCCTATCAAACGCCTTCTCGGCGTCCGTTCCCAGCAGCACCAGAGGCAGCTTATGAGTCCTGGTGTGTTGCATCAAGTTTATTACTCTTAGTGCGTTGTCCTTCCCCTCTCTACCCCTAACAAACCCTGATTGCTCCGGAGAGATGAGGTCAGGAAGGACATCCGCCACTCGGTTAGCAATTAAGCTAGCATATATCTTAAGGTCCACATTCAAGAGTGAGATGGGCCTATAGTTTCCACAACACTCCGGGTCTTTCCCGTCTTTGTGTATCAATGATATATGTGCCTCTAGTGCTTGCTTAGGTATAGGATCGCCGTGTAGAAGAGCGTTGCACGATGCTAAGAGGTGTTCCCCAGGATGTCAAAAAATTTTTTATAATAGATAATGGGAAGGCCATCTGGACCTGGAGCCTTTCCCACCGGGCTCTTGGACAGGATGGACCTCGGCTCGGGTAAACGGTTTTCCCAGGGTCTCCTGTTGTATTTCAGAGAGTTTTGGGAGATTTAATTTGGCTAAGTAGTTTTGTATACCACATTTCCTCTTGTCCCTTTCCGTGTCTGACTCCTCTGGTCTAATTTGATATAAATGTTTATAAAAACGAAGGAACTCGTCCGAAATTTGGGAATAGTCTTGCGTACGAAGACCCTGTGAGGTTTTGATTGCATGTATAAACGTGCGAGCCTGTCTTTTTTTTATCAGTGACATCATTAGTTTAGAAGCTTTATCCCCATGGAGGAACATACGATTCCTCCAACCGAGATAAAATTTAGCTGACTGTTTGTTAAGCATATCCCTGAGTTCTACACGCTTCGCTGTCAATTGTTCTAACGTCTGTTGGGATAAGGACTTTTTATGCTGGGCCTCCAACGTGGAGATCTCAGCATACAAAGACTGCAAGAACGACTTCCTTTGCCTGTTGAGGTATGAGGAAATGGATAGCAACTCTCCCCTGATGACCGTCTTATGCGCCTCCCACAACATTGGGGCCGCAATATCTTGTGTCTTGTTCTCTGCAAAATAATTACGGAGACATTCAGATATGCGTTTCTTATTTTCTTCTGTGGAGAGAATTGATTCATTCATTCTCCACGTACGGTGGAACCAATACGGCCTCAGTAGTGAGAAGCTGACTGAGACATAAGAATGGTCAGAGTAGGGAGTTGACTGGATCTCTGTGTCATTGACATTAGGTAGTAGATGTCTGGGTAGAAAAATGTAATCCAGTCTGTGATAGGATTTATGAGGATTGGAGTAGAATGTAAAATCTTTAGTTGTGGGGTGTTGGTAACGCCAGATATCTACCAAGGAAAGGGATAGGAGAGAGCATTTAATCCGAGATAGGTCCCTTAAAGAGAGGTGACTCTTTTTTGCAGTGGAATCCAATTTAGGTTCCAAAGCCACATTAAAATCACCGCACAATATTGGAGTACCTTCTGAAAAAACGCGGAATTTTTTGAGTGTGGACATCAACCAGCGAATCTGTCTGACATTTGGGGCATATACATTCCCTAGGGTCACCATAGAGCCGGCCAAGACACCCTTAACGAAAATGAACCGGCCCTCTGGGTCAATAGCGACCTAGCTATAAGCCTTTTAATGTCTGGTCCGACGAAATACACCTTCCTTCAATTTTGCCTCCGAGAGGCCTGGAAACTTGGCGACCAAGTATTTGAAGCATTCTCTATCTTTTGGAAGTAATTTTACGAATAGCTTAATCAATCCCAATTTGATGTGGAGAGGTGGTAGAAGAACTTTATGGTGAGGAACCAAAGTATCTCGGAGGACATTTTTTCACCAACTGTGAGCACCCTCGGCTGACAATTCTTCTTGGTCCAGTGAATATGTTGATCTCGACTGTCCCATAGACACAGAAAACAAGGGTATTTGATATACCCAGCTTGTTGCCCGAGTAGCATGCACAAGACTTTCAAATCCCCGCACACTTGCCAACCGTGGTCTTTATATTTAAGTTTACGAAGAACCAATTACAAGTTCTCGTAGGTTTCATTGAGGTGTGCGGAATGACCTACAGGTGTGAAGCATAAAAAATGCCGTTGTGGAGTAAAACTGCTTTGAGACTTCTTTTTGAAGAATCTAAAAAAAGACGCCATTGCGCTGAATCATATTGGATTTTGAATGACCCATCAAACCTTTGACATCGATGAAATAAACCAACTTATCTTCCTGGGCAAAGTAAGGAACGAACTCGTCTTCACGATGTCTGAAGCATGAAAAAGACACTCCTGGCAACAATAAATTCTTGCTTTTGAGCCTTGACCCGAGTAACTCAGTGGCATCTTTGGGAATATTTAAGTCTCTTACCAAATCATTCATCTCCTCCTGGGAAAACAATTTTGGTCTTGTATCATGTTCAAAGTCAGAACTTGATTCACCTGGTTCAGGTATGACTCCACCTTCATCGAACATAGTTATCTCTTCCAAGGTAGCAGGGGCCTTGGGTACTGGTATATCTGTGCCATGGGGGATGGGATGAATTGCTGAGTGAATATTGGGGTATGAAATGGAATGCTTCCATTTTGAATTATACCCTTTCACATCGCATGAACAAAAGTAACAATCGTCACTATGGTTCTTTTGCTCTCGCCATACCATAGGAATCCCATAACGGAAAGCTTTTTTCTTACCCTTGAACCAATTTTGGAGGTCCTCAACACACCGTTTGCACACTTTATGAGGCGCCCAAGCTTTATCTTGATCTCCAAGCTTTAGTCCGAAATATGCGAAATATACTTTTTTCACAAAGTCTGTACTATTCAGCTGTTGCTTCAACACTATATATTCACCACAAATGTAACAGAAACTGTCAGGCAAATTACTACACTTCCACTAAGCCATAAAGCTAATTTTGGGAAACACTATTGAATATGAAGAGCTAACACGAACTGAGATTAAAAAGTGTGAACAGGCGAGAACAAAGATAAAACAATTGAAACAAGCCCGGGTGTGAGGTAAATCCGGAGAGATGACGATAAATCATGATATTCAAGTATGTCAGGAAGCCCTCTCCTGGTGTCAACCCCTCTTTCCTCCACACAACTGGTTTAGCAACAAACTCCATGGCCATGTCCTGTGATATGGAAATTAGGTGGCTTTGGGACAATGGACACAGGATGACTCCCTGCCGTCACCCTGTAGTAGGAGCTGCTATCTAATTAGCAAGGCTCTGGAAATAGCCAGACAGAACGACTCCAGTAAAAAATGGTTCATATCTCGCAAGCCATATTTCCGATAAATATGGCAACCATAAAAATGGTGTCTCCGCATGTGGACGATGCCGGCACCCCCTTTTTATGGGAGCAGGACATTGGGAAATGCCCCAGGCGTGATATCAGCCAATGGGGAACTGGCAGACAGGTCATGAGTCCCCTCGTTCTGTAGCTAAATTCATAACTGTCACAATGAGAGCATTGGCGTCCGCCTACGACGCTCCCAGGCAAAGTTATGGCCATATTCCATGTTGGGATATTGTCCATAACTCCAGCCAGGGGTGGAGCAGTGCTCCCTGTGAGGTCACGAAGGTAGGAGGGGACCTGGATCTGCCCAGGTTGATAACCCTACTTCGGCCATTTTCCAGGGTTCTTCTGCTCGGGGGCCTGGTTGGGACAGACCTGTGAGAGAGTTCCTGGAAACCTGGTCTACAGCGCCCCCCTGTGGCCAGACGCACAAGGTAACTGATTGAATTGCATACCTGTTGTAAACCATGCTTTATCTGTAACTGTACTCTGACATATGTATATTCTGTAGATTCCCTATTGTATATATTGTAGTTTCTAGTGTGCTTTAGGCGATTAAATTATATAATTAATCTTGGGCTGTTCTGTTATCTCGATCTTGAATCCCACGTCTGTGTGTTCGGCTAATAGTTACCGTGAAGCGGTTGGTGGCAGCGAGTTGTGCCAAGGATTATTGTGGGGAGGCCAGTGAGATTCGGGAAGATATTATATATTCCGCCCGCGGAGGTCGGGGGAATATATACCTTACTCTCACCGGGGACCCTTCAATAATCGGCATAAGTAGTATAGCGGCCTCCTTTCTTATTGTCGGGCAATTCCATAATTGGCCTGACTATAAGAGGGGCGCTAGAGAGCGCGTCACGTGCTCTGTCTGTCGGTCGGGAGGTATAAAGGAGGGTTGACTCCTGCTTGTTACCCCCCGATCGTGACGTACTGGTAGCCAGCGCGGGGGATTTCGGAGTGACCCCCCGGTGGCCGGGGCTCAGTACCTGACCATCATGGACCTGAGCCGGGGATATTGGCAGATCCCCCTGACTCGCAAGGCCAGGGAACGCTCTGCCTTTATTACCCCATTTGGACTGTACGAGTCCACGGTGATGCCATTCGGGATGAGGAATGCCCCTGCCACTTTCCAGCGGATGGTCAACCCCCTGCTCAAGGGACTTGAAGGGTACGCGGCCGCGTACCTGGATGACATTGCCGTCTTCAGTCCCACCTGGGAGGACCACCTAGAGCATCTAGCACAGGTGCTCAGGCGGATCCACCGGGCAGGTTTGACCATCAAGCCGGGAAAGTGTCAGCTGGCCATGAGCGAGGTCCAGTACCTCGGTCACCGGGTAGGTGGGGGAACGCTGAAGCCCGAGCCTGAGAAAGTGGAGGCCATCGCATCCTGGCCCACCCCCAGGACCAAGAAGCAGGTGATGTCCTTCTTGGGGACCGCTGGGTACTATAGGAGGTTTGTTCCATGCTATAGTAGCCTGGCAAAGCCCTTGACGGACCTCACCAAGAAGAAGCTGCCCTCTGCAGTCGATTGGACAATGGACTGCGAGACAGCCTTCCGGGCCCTAAAGGACGCCCTGTCCAGCCCGCCCGTGCTACAGGCAGCCGACTTCACGCGGCCGTTTGTAGTACAGACCGACGCCAGTGACTTCGGCCTCGGTGCGGTGCTCAGCCAGGTGGACTCTGCGAGCCAAGAGCACCCAGTCTTGTACCTGAGCAGGAAGCTGTTACCAAGGGAAGTGGCCTATTCTACAATGGAGAAGGAGTGCCTGGCCATAGTGTGGGCCCTGCAGCGTCTGCAACCCTATCTATACGGGCGCCACTTCATCGTGGAGACGGACCACAATCCCCTCAGCTGGTTGCACACCGTCTCTGGGACGAATGGGCGATTGTTGCGATGGAGCCTTGCGCTCCAGCAATACGACTTCACCATTCGCCACAAAAGGGGCCGTGACCACGGTAACGCAGACGGGCTGTCCCGACAAGGAGAGGTCGCGGACGGGCGCACGGGGGAACACCGGAGTGTGCTGCCCCCTAGCGCCCTCAAAAGGGGGGAGGTGTGAGGTAAATCCGGAGAGATGACGATAAATCATGATATTCAAGTATGTCAGGAAGCCCTCTCCTGGTGTCAACCCCTCTTTCCTCCACACAACTGGTTTAGCAACAAACTCCATGGCCATGTCCTGTGATATGGAAATTAGGTGGCTTTGGGACAATGGACACAGGATGACTCCCTGCCGTCACCCTGTAGTAGGAGCTGCTATCTAATTAGCAAGGCTCTGGAAATAGCCAGACAGAACGACTCCAGTAAAAAATGGTTCATATCTCGCAAGCCATATTTCCGATAAATATGGCAACCATAAAAATGGTGTCTCCGCATGTGGACGATGCCGGCACCCCCTTTTTATGGGAGCAGGACATTGGGAAATGCCCCAGGCGTGATATCAGCCAATGGGGAACTGGCAGACAGGTCATGAGTCCCCTCGTTCTGTAGCTAAATTCATAACTGTCACAATGAGAGCATTGGCGTCCGCCTACGACGCTCCCAGGCAAAGTTATGGCCATATTCCATGTTGGGATATTGTCCATAACTCCAGCCAGGGGTGGAGCAGTGCTCCCTGTGAGGTCACGAAGGTAGGAGGGGACCTGGATCTGCCCAGGTTGATAACCCTACTTCGGCCATTTTCCAGGGTTCTTCTGCTCGGGGGCCTGGTTGGGACAGACCTGTGAGAGAGTTCCTGGAAACCTGGTCTACAGCGCCCCCCTGTGGCCAGACGCACAAGGTAACTGATTGAATTGCATACCTGTTGTAAACCATGCTTTATCTGTAACTGTACTCTGACATATGTATATTCTGTAGATTCCCTATTGTATATATTGTAGTTTCTAGTGTGCTTTAGGCGATTAAATTATATAATTAATCTTGGGCTGTTCTGTTATCTCGATCTTGAATCCCACGTCTGTGTGTTCGGCTAATAGTTACCGTGAAGCGGTTGGTGGCAGCGAGTTGTGCCAAGGATTATTGTGGGGAGGCCAGTGAGATTCGGGAAGATATTATATATTCCGCCCGCGGAGGTCGGGGGAATATATACCTTACTCTCACCGGGGACCCTTCAATAATCGGCATAAGTAGTATAGCGGCCTCCTTTCTTATTGTCGGGCAATTCCATAATTGGCCTGACTATAAGAGGGGCGCTAGAGAGCGCGTCACGTGCTCTGTCTGTCGGTCGGGAGGTATAAAGGAGGGTTGACTCCTGCTTGTTACCCCCCGATCGTGACGTACTGGTAGCCAGCGCGGGGGATTTCGGAGTGACCCCCCGGTGGTTTGTGACACCGGGCATGTCAGAGCCCGCTCATTCAGCTTGCAAAATGTTGATGCTGGTTTCATTAGCTCACTCTGAAAGTTCTTTTCTTTGAAAGTTATATTATTTTGGCATTATATATCTTCAATGCATTGATGTGAATTAATTAATAGTAATTTTGACTTTCAAAACCCTAAAAAAAAAAAAAATTATGAAAAATTTACTAAATTTGAAGAAAATTTTGCATTTTGTGGCAAATCCTGACGTCCAGGATTTTTTTCAATATTTTTTTTCATTTTCAGCACACAAAAATACATGGAAATTAGATGAAAATAATCAAACAGCTTTTTAGTCACAGACCTGTGTTATAGGAAAAAATCTGGTCATGAAAAATTTCAGCAGAAAACCTAATTTACCCTGCACTAGAAGTATCTCCTCCAGTTGTTACCATTCCCGTCGCAGAAGAGATGAAGGATTGTCCAGTGCTAGTTCTCTAGGGAAGAACAATAGAAGCAGACAAGAAATATCCAGCATTATTCCTTTAAAATAAGTCTGTGGAAGAGAATATTACATCCCCACAGGCATAAAGTTGTTAGTGGATGTGACAGGATATGACAGACAGAAAGGGTTTCATGTAGGTTAAGCAAAATAAAAAACCCATGAACAAGTACAATGTAACTCATGATGAGCGCTAGACCGGATAGGCGCCTGAGAAGTGTCTGAAAGCAGTTTACAGGCCAGCAAACAGATCCGCCAATGCTTAACTTATCTTGAATTTGGTTAAGGACTCTAATTTTTCATAAAATAATTTCAATCCTAAATCTCAATATGCTGGAAAGCCCCTGACAGGTGGCAATTCACATCACGATCACTCGGTGACAACACAGACGCTCAGCATTAACATCTCAAGACAGAGTAAAGCGGGCTTTACACGCTACGATATCGTTAATGATTTATCGTCGGGGTCATGGTGTTTGTGACGCACATCCGGCGTCATTAACGATATCGCAGTGTGTGACACTTATGTGCGACCTAAAACGATCGCAAAAGCGGCCAAAATCGTTTGCCGCAAAGAGGTCATCCTAAAACAAAAAATCGTTCTCTTCTAATTAGCGATGTTGTTCCTCGTTCCTGCGGCAGCACACATCGCTATGTGTGACACCTCAGGAGCGAGGAACATCTCCTTACCTGCCTCCACCGCCAATGCGGAAGGAAGTGGGCGGGATGTTAACGTCCCACTCATCTCTGTCCCTCCGCTTCTATTGGACGGCTGCTGTGTGACGTCGCTGTGACGCAGCAAGACCCGCCCCCTTAGAAAGGAGGCGGATCGCCGGCCAGAGCAACGTCGCAGGACAGGTAAGTCCGTGTGACGGGGGTAAGCGAGGTTGTGCGCGACGGGCAGCGATTTGCACGTGTTGCACAACCGACACGGGCGGGTACGTTCGCTAGCTATCTTGCTAGCGAGATCGCAGCATGTAAATCCCGCTTAAGTATCCGAGTATCAATAGGAAATCATAGGTTTTGTAAACTGTTAATTTTGCTCCACACGTAAGAATATGTTGAAGAAATGGAAGAAAGATGAAGGCTAGACATGGGCGAGCATGCTCGGCACTGCTCGGTACTCAATGAAGCATTAGCATGCTCAATGTGCTCGGCACTGCTCGGTACTCAATGAAGTAGATGTGCTCGGCAGTGCTCGGTACTCAATGAAGTATTAGCATGCCCAATGTGCTTGTAATAGCTCGGTACTCGATCGAGTATTAGCATGTTGGATGTGCTCGGCACTGCTTGGTACTTGATCAAGCATTAGCATGCTCAATATGCTCAACACTGCTCAGTACTCAATCAAGTATTAGCATGCTCGATATACTTGGCACTGCTGGGTACTCCATCGAGAATTAGCATGCTCAATGTGCTTGGCACAGCTCGGTACTCAACAAAGTATTAGCATGCTCGATGTGCTTGGCACTGCTCAGTACTCAATCTAGCATTAGCATGCTCGATGTGCTTGGCACTGCTCAGTATTCGACCAAGTATTAGCATGCTTGATATGCTTGGCACAGCTCAGTACTCGAAGTATTAGTATGCTCGATGTGCTCAGCACTGGTTGGTATTTGATCGAGCATTAGCGTGCTCAATGTGCTCGGCACTGCTCACTATTCGATTGAGTATTAGCATGCTCGATGTGCTTGGCACTGCTCAGTACTTGATCGAGTATTCGCATGCTCGATGTGCTCGGCACTGCTTGGTATTTGATCAAGCATTAGCGTGCTTGATGTGCTCGGCACTGCTCAGTACTTGATCGAGTATTAGCATGCTCGATGTGCTCGGCACTGCTCGGTACTCGATCGAGTATTAGCATGCTCAATATGCTTGGCAGAGCTCGGTACTCAACGAAGTATTAGCATGCTCAATGTGCTCGGCACTGCTCAGTACTCGATCGAGTATTAGCATGCTTGATATGCTTGGCACAGCTCGGTACTCGAAGTATTAGCATGCTCGATAGGCTCGGCATTGGTTGGTATTTGATCGAGCATTAGCGTGCTCGATGTGCTCGGCACTGCTTAGTACTCAATCGAGTATTAGCATGCTCGATGTGCTTGGTACTGCTCAGTACTTGATCTAGTATTAGCATGCTCGATGTGCTTGGCAACGCTTGGTACTTGATCAAGCATTAGCGTGCTCGCTGTGCTCGGCACTGCTCAGTACTCGATCAAATATTAGCATGCTCAATGTGCTTGGCACTGCTTGGTACTTGATCAAATATTAGCATGCTCGATGTGATCGACACTGATCGGTATGCAATAAAATATTAGCATGTGCGATGTGCTCGGCACTGCTCGGTACTCGATCAAATATTAGCATGCTCGATGTGTTCGGCACTGCTTGGTACCCGATCAAATATTCCTTTACAAATATTAGCATGCACGATGTGTTCGACACTGCTCGGTACTCGATCGAGTATTAGCATGCTCGATGTGCTCGGCACTGCTCGGTACCCGATCAAATATTAGCATTCTCGGCATTTCTCAACACTGCTCGGTAGTAAATCAAATATTAGCATGCTCGGCACTGTTCAGTACTCGATTGAGTATTCTGCCACTCAGGCGCCATGCTTGAGTCCCTGCCACACGTATTTCCCAGCTTTTAACAGCCAGTAAACATACAGGGATTGTAACTGCCAGATTTCTGGGGAAAACACTTTGATCAATCAGGGCCATACTTTATTTCCTCTAATAAATTATATTCAGAAAAACATGTGTACAAAGTGATTCTGTGCTTTAAAGCAGAATTGTCATTTCAGGTAAATGTTCTTAATATCCTGCACTATGTGAACACGAGTAATAACAGTATTTCTCGTTATTACTTGACTTGTATCTGGCAATTTTCTCCAGTTTTCTCCTTGTAGGAGATATTTCTCATTTCAGTTCTCTCTGAGCTAGTGGTTCCTTTCCTCCTCCTCTTTCCTGGTCTCTCTGGGTGAGACACAATTGGATGTGTAACCTTACACATCAATCTGCCATCAGTCCATTCTGCTTTCACTTGACTTCAGTTGTTTTGTCAAAGTGATAATGATTTCAGGAGGTAGGGAGAAGAGGAAGAAGAGGCTTATAGGTGGAGAAAGAAGCTGTTTTCTCTGATATGATGTATTACAAAGCTTATGATATTCACATGTATTAATTTATGGAAAGTTTGTCAAAACTAAAGTGACTATTTTAGTTGAACATTTACTGTGTATTTGTTTCTTGCATGGATTTAACTAATAATCAGAATTAAGATATGAATTAATATCTAGAAGACAACCAAGTTGCAATTATTTTCCATTAGTTCTGTGGAATTTGCATTATTTTTAGATACTGTATTTAAATTGTCTTTTATTGCTGGTAGAGAAAAAGTTCTGTATCATATATACATTATATAATATTGGGAATAATTATTTTCAACATTGTACAATGTAAATATATTCACAATATTATATAATTGTGACGAATCAGCATCAATCTGGCCACTTGTGTGGGGATGAACAGTTATTAATTATGTCAGACATATTGTTCCTTTGCTCGGTAAGTCAAGAGATATGAGCCATTGTTTCTTGTCAGGCTGTTTGGTGCCTCTTTCTGTATGTAAATTTGTGGAATGTCAGCTGATTACGGATTGCATCAGTACCCTGCGGTGTACTAGTCTGCATTTAGATGACAATTCTGCAGTCTAATTGAATCATCGAACAATGAAGAAACAGCTATGACTGTCTCCCCCAAATCCTGTAAGACGCGATACCCTGAAATGGGTACTGAGGGATATACAGTTAGGTCCAGAAATATTTGGACAGTGACACAATTTTGGCGAGTTGGGCTCTGCATGCCACCACGTTGGATTTGAAATGAAATCTCTACAACAGAATTCAAGTGCAGATTGTAACGTTTAATTTGAAGGTTTGAACAAAAATATCTGATAGAAATTGTATGAATTGTACACATTTCTTTACAAACACTACACATTTTAGGAGGTCAAAAGTAATTGGACAAATAAACCAAACCCAAACAAAATATTTTTATTTTCAATATTTTGTTGCGAATCCTTTGGAGGCAATCACTGCCTTAAGTCTGGAACCCATGGACATCCCCAAACGCTGGGTTTCCTCCTTCTTAATGCTTTGCCAGGCCTTTACAGCCGCAGCCTTCAGGTCTTGCTTGTTTGTGGGTCTTTCCGTCTTAAATCTGGATTTGAGCAAGTGAAATGCATGCTCAATTGGGTTAAGATCTGGTGATTGACTTGGCCATTGCAGAATGTTCCACTTTTTTGCACTCATGAACTCCTGGGTAGCTTTGGCTGTATGCTTGGGGTCATTGTCCATCTGTACTATGAAGCGCCGTCCGATCAACTTTGCGGCATTTGGCTGAATCTGGGCTGAAAGCATATCCCGGTACACTTCAGAATTCATCCGGCTACTCTTGTCTGCTGTTATGTCATCAATAAACACAAGTGACCCAGTGCCATTGAAAGCCATGCATGCCCATGCCATCACGTTGCCTCCACCATGTTTTACAGAGGATGTGGTGTGCCTTGGATCATGTGCCGTTCCCTTTCTTCTCCAAACTTTTTTCTTCCCATCATTCTGGTACAGGTTGATCTTTGTCTCATCTGTCCATAGAATACTTTTCCAGAACTGAGCTGGCTTCATGAGGTGTTTTTCAGCAAATGTAACTCTGGCCTGTCTATTTTTGGAATTGATGAATGGTTTGCATCTAGAGGTGAACCCTTTGTATTTACTTTCATGGAGTCTTCTCTTTACTGTTGACTTAGAGACAGATACACCTACTTCACTGAGCGTGTTCTGGACTTCAGTTGATGTTGTGAACGGGTTCTTCTTCACCAAAGAAAGTATGCGGCGATCATCCACCACTGTTGTCATCCGTGGATGCCCAGGTCTTTTTGAGTTCCCAAGCTCACCAGTCAATTCCTTTTTTCTCAGAATGTACCCGACTGTTGATTTTGCTACTCCAAGCATGTCTGCTATCTCTCTGATGGATTTTTTCTTTTTTTTCAGCCTCAGGATGTTCTGCTTCACCTCAATTGAGAGTTCCTTAGACCGCATGTTGTCTGGTCACAGCAACAACTTCCAAATGCAAAACCACACACCTGTAATCAACCCCAGACCTTTTAACTACTTCATTGATTACAGGTTAACGAGGGAGACGCCTTCAGAGTTAATTGCAGCCCTTAGAGTCCCTTGTCCAATTACTTTTGGTCCCTTGAAAAAGAGGAGGCTATGCATTACAGAGCTATGATTCCTAAACCCTTTCTCCGATTTGGATGTGAAAACTCTCATATTGCAGCTGGGAGTGTGCACTTTCAGCCCATATTATATATAGAATTGTATTTCTGAACATGTTTTTCTAAACAGCTAAAATAACAAAACTTGTGTCACTGTCCAAATATTTCTGGACCTAACTGTAAAACGGACCTTGCTTCTGTCACCAGTGATTCTACAGCTGGAAGATTACAAAACTTGTCTACTGCTAAACACCAAACCCACAAATTTGCATGGATAACCCAGAATGGGACTATCCAGTCACCTGGCTACATATCTTGCTGTGCTCGGTCGGCTTCCTAAGCTTGCTACCATGTCCTCTCAGTGGGTGCCTGCCAAAAGCGGGGTGCTGCTGGCTGGGATAGTTGGCCCTCGATGCCACAAAGTCATGAAGATTCTAATTCCTGGTGGGTCAGTGGAAGGTTGAAATTCTGTCACTTGTACCATCAAGTGTTCTTGCTGGGAATGTATATGCTGTTGATTGTTGGGAGCCCAATACATTTTTACCAAAGAGTGGGACTGTTACGGGGGGCTGTCTGATAATAAAACCCAAAGGAATATCAGACAGCCAGGGTCCACTGTGCAAAGACTCTGCTGCAGACTATGGCAGAGGATAAGGGGTATATAAGTGTGCCACTGTAAATAGTAATAGCACAAGTGCAGAGTGCAATACTACTGTTACACTCACAGAGGAATATAATTAGGAAATAAAGCAAGTCCTCCCTTACTTGGAGGGTGTGTGGTATGGTCTCTGTTAAAGATCACAGAGACAAAAGCAGTGAGTGTGAAATGGCACCTACCTAGGTCCGCTCTTCTAGTGGTGCCAGGAGACGGACAGCAGCGTAAGCCGCACAAAGCTCCTACCTGTGTTCCCTCCACTAGTGTGCGAGGACACAAACCACTAGATATGGCACCTGCCTGGGTCCGCTCCACTAGTGGTGCAAAAGAGACAGACAGCAGCATAAGCCGCACAAAGCTCCTACCTATGTTCGCTCCCCTAGTGTGCGAGGATACGAACAACTGCCAGACACAGTATAAGGAACGTTAGCCTAGCGGCAACGTCCACCTACGAGTAGAATCACAAGGCCCAGCCGAACCATGTGCCTCAGGCACCTGCCTATGTCCACTCCACTGAGATGTAAGGATACGGACCGCAGCCGAAGCTGTAAGGTATAAGAACGCTACCCTGCCGGTAGCGCTCACCTAGCATCGACAGAGAGATGCCTAGAGGGACGTGCACAGAGCGTCTACTCTCATGCATGAACCAAGAGGACTGAGCGCCGGGCGGCGTGCATCAGGGTCTTATATAGACTTTGTGCCTCATCCAAGATGGAGGACACCAGAGCCAATCCGCTGCCAGGAATGACGTCACGCTGGCCTATCACCGAGCAAAGCGCCACAAGCACATGACCAGCGACCAATCGGCATAGAAGGTGTCAGAGACATGTGACCACGTGTCACAAGCACATGACCAGCGGCCAATCAGCTTAGAAGGTGTCAGAGACATGTGACCTCGTGTCAGCGATGATGTCACCCGCACATGTGCAATGGCTCCAAGATAGGACTTAGTCTCCAGCGCTTGCACATGTGTAGTAGCAAGAAATCCGAACATAGTCTCCAGTGCTCGCACATGTGCAGTAGCAAAAAATCCGAACATAGTCTCCAGTGCTCGCACATGTGCAGTAGCAAGAAATCCGAACATAGTCTCCAGTGCTCGCAGCAACCGTAACAGGGACCTTCACCCAATAGGTTCTGCCCATGGGAAAGGAGTGCGGGTGTTCACTTAGATGAGCCCTGGTCTGTGTAGTCTTCTAAAGACATCTAAATAAGTGGATGAGACCACCCACTGACCCTCGTGTCTCCACAATCATGTAAATATGATACTGAAATAAGAAAGAATTCTATCTTTGTAATGCTCCTTGGTCATGGCAATATTTCTTACAAGGTGCATGATTGGCAAGTGCCTAGGGCGGCAGGAAAAGAGTGGTGACACTTTTCAGGAAAAGTAATATTTTGTTCCATCCAATTGCTGCTGCTGGGTAATTTTTTGAATACCCATCAGCAGAAAGAGGGCATAGGCCGTACATTTCAAACAAGAGCAGGATTTATTAACAGATGCATAAATCTTACAAACCAACAAGTTATGTTGCTCAATTAAATTTTAATAAATTTTCAACATAAAAGTGTGGGTCAATTATTATTCAACCCCTAGGTTTAATATTTTGTGGAATAACCCTTGTTTGCAATTACAGCTAATAATCGTCTTTTATAAGACCTGATCAGGCCGGCACAGGTCTCTGGAGTTATCTTGGCCCACTCCTCCATGCAGATCTTCTCCAAGTTATCTAGGTTCTTCGGGTGTCTCATGTGGACTTTAATCTTGAGCTCCTTCCACAAGTTTTCAATTGGGTTAAGGTCAGGAGACTGACTAGGCCACTGCAACACCTTGATTTTTTCTCTCTTGAACCAGGCCTTGGTTTTCTTGGCTGTTTGCTTTGGGTCGTTGTCTTGTTGGAAGATGAAATGACAACCCATCTTAAGATCCTTGATGGAGGAGCGGAAGTTCTTGGCCACAATCTCCAGGTAGGCCGTGCTATCCATCTTCCCATGGATGCGGACCAGATGGCTAGGCCCCTTGGCTGAGAAACAGCCCCACAGCATGATGCTGCCACCACCATGCTTGACTGTAGGGATGGTATTCTTGGGGTCGTATGCAGTGCCATCCAGTCTCCAAACGTCACATGTGTGGTTGGCACCAAAGATCTCGATCTTGGTCTCATCAGACCAGAGAACCTTGAACCAGTCTGTCTCATTGTCCTCCAAGTGATCATGAGCAAACTGTAGACGAGCCTTGACATGACGCTTTGAAAGTAAAGGTACCTTACGGGCTCGTCTGGAACGGAGACCATTGCGGTGGAGTACGTTACTTATGGTATTGACTGAAACCAATGTCCCCACTGCCATGAGATCTTCCCGGAGCTCCTTCCTTGTTGTCCTTGGGTTAGCCTTGACTCTTCGGACAAGCCTGGCCTCGGCACAGGTGGAAACTTTCAAAGGGTGTCCAGGCCGTGGAAGACTAACAGTAGTTCCATAAGCCTTCCACTTCCGGATGATGCTCCCAACAGTGGAGACAGGTAGGCCCAACTCCTTGGAAAGGGTTTTGTACCCCTTGCCAGCCTTGTGACCCTCCACGATCTTGTCTCTGATGGCCTTGGAATGCTCCTTTGTCTTTCCCATGTTGACCAAGTATGAGTGCTGTTCACAAGTTTGGGGAGGGTCTTAATTAGTCAGAAAAGGCTGGAAAAAGAGATAATTAATCCAAACATGTGAAGCTCATTGTTCTTTGTGCCTGAAATACTTCTTAATACTTTAGGGGAACCAAACAGAATTCTTGTGGTTTGAGGGGTTGAATAATAAATGACCCTCTGAATAAACTTTTCACAATTTAAAAAAAAAAAAAAAAAAGAAATAACACTCATTTTTGCTGCATTTCACACTTCCAGGCTGATCTACAGTCCAAATGTCACAATGCCAAGTTACTTCCGAATGTGTAAACCTGCTAAATCTGCAGGGGGTTGAATACTACTTGTAGGCACTGTATATAAAACAAAGAAAATGTCTGAGCAGACGCGAGAGATGTATATGTCAGTAACTGTTCAAGTTGGTGAAGAGAGATGTGAGAAAGTCTGAATACATATTTCCCAGAGAAGCTACTGCATTGAAGATCCCATTTTAGACTCAGCACTCAACCAAGCCCCGCCAAGTCCTCTATACTGATCTCATGCGGGTATATATGAGGCAATGAGATTGCAACTGTCACACAGAGTTTGGCTAAAAACTCACCTAGTGTCATGGTGGCATCAGACGCTGTTCACACTACAGATTCTGACACTGCACACTATGGTTTTTCTGATGTTTCTGAATTAAACGGGCAGGCTCGGGCATCGTCCAGCTGTGTGCTCAGTAATGGTCAGGCTAGCAAGAGTTAAACTCTGTGCAGCTGCTGGTTACCTCTGGGATCACATGTTGTTGGAAACCTATGACAGTTACTCCACGCCTTTTTAATGTGGTGGAATCTGTCATCTCACGACGACTATAGCTTTACTGTGTTAGTCTGTCTGCTGTTGTGTCCTAGTTCTGCTGGTGATTGTATTGCTTGGTGCTTGGGAATGTGGAATCCTCTAGTTGTCTTGTTGTTTCCTCCCTGCTCTTATTTTCCTCCTTACCGCTTATTATTTTATACCTTTGTATGAGCGTGCTGTGAAATAGTTTTGGTTTCCCCTGTTTGTCTATCTCTGTTGGTTTTATCAGACTCCTGTCCCGGGCCCAATCCTGGTGTATGGAGGCTGTATAATATCAGGGCTGGTCATGTAGGTGGTTCAGGCATTCTCACCTTCAGAGGTAACTCTAAGATAAGGGATAGCTAGGATCCCCAAGTCTGAGAGCCAGTCTAGGAGCCTTGGTCCCCTGCTCTTCCTGTTCACCATGTCAGCAACATGGCATTGTTACTTTCTCCCACCCCTCCACCCTCTGCCCCCCTCACCGCAGGCCTCAAACTTATGAAAAGTCTAAATTTCCCCTTCTCTCTCCTTGATAATTACTGGGTAACTTGAGAGAATATTTTCATGACTCAAAGCATCAGCAGCCACATCAGTATTTTGCAGCCGGCTGAACACTCAGCCCCACTAACTGCCTACTCTTTGCCATAATCCCCAGCACCGGGGGCTTTTCTGATGTATTCATCATTGTGGTAACAACCCACATTACACCATGCCACGTCTACTAATCAGAAGGAGCCCAACCAGGTAGAGCCGTCCTCAGCACTCCTGCTCAGAGCCACGGATCACTGTCGTGGTCGCAGGACGAGCCTTTGAGAATGGATCTATTCATCTTCTTTTATAAACATTTGTCTCCTATGAGCGGCCGGTTCTTCAGCTTTCTTGGCTATCGGCTGCTCAAAGAAGACATAGTTGCTACTGTCAATAAATACAAAGATTCATATATTCAGCTGTACTTGATTCATAGAGGTACAACATGCTTCAATGGTATGTAGAGCCAGTGTGTGCCGCCCCGGAGGCCTCTGATGTCACGGCGGTGGCTCTGAGCGGTGATGTGGCCGTATCGGGCGCAGGCAACAGGCTTTTTGTAATGGGGGATAAAAATAATACTTAAAAAGGAGGGAGAAAGAAAAACAAAATAAAAAAAAAGTTTGTGACGCCAGTGACGCCACACGGCTGCACGGTACTGCGGGCTTCAGAAACATGGCGCCGAAGATAAGCGCTATGCGCAGGAACCAACTCCGACGTCATGTTACTGAAGAGGGAAATTTAAATACAACCAGAGAGAGGGAGGAACAGTCAGCGGGGCGGGGATACAAGTGCATAACACGCCCGGACATTAGGAAAGAGGTGCACACGTCAATCAAAAAGTGCACGAATTTTCAAACTTTATAAAGTAGGATTTCGCTGCCTAAACACCCGAGCTGCCCCCTGATGGTATGTACAGAATGTGCCTGATAGTGCCTGTACTGCACTGGCTGCACCTTATAGACGAAAAACCTGATGTTTGGTTCCCTTTAAAGGGAACCTGTCAGCAGAAATTTTGCAATAAACCTAAAAGATTCCCCCTCTGCAGCTCCTGGGCTGCATTCTGGAAAGGTTCCTGTTTCTATTGTGCCCCCTTTGAGACCAAAATAAATACGTTATAAAGTCTTACCTTTTTGTATGCTAATCTTTTTTTATGTACACGGCGGTGGGCTGCCTTGCGTCCGTTAGTCGCCCTCCTGCCGCTTTACGCCATCCCCGATCGCTCATTTCCATTACTGAGGACTCCGCCCAGTGCTCCAGAGGTCCCAGCGCATGCCCAGTGCCACTCTTGCGGGAGTGAGCACTGTGCAGTGTGACCTCTGGTGATGTGATTGTGCAGGCGTGAGATCATGGGCGGCGCTGTGATTGTCATCAGCAAGTACCCGCCCATAATCTCGTGCCCGCGCTTTTCACTCTGCCTCCACCATTATGCTGCTCCGCTCCTCCCATCTATTTCCTGCTCCAAGGAAAGATGGGTAAGAGGTGACGTGGGTTCATCTGGCCAGTGCTTGCGCAGAATGGTGGAGGCAGAGGGGAAAGCGTGGGCACGAGATTATGGGCGAGTACTTGCTGATGACAATCACAGCGCCGCCCATAATCTCACGCCTGCGCAATCACATCACCAGCGGTCACACTGTGCACAGTGCTCAGTCCCGCAAGAGTGGCACGGCGCATGCGTGAGACCTTGGGAGCACTGGGCGGCGTCCTCAGTTATGGAAATGAGCGTTGGGGGACGGCGTAAAGCGGCAGGAGGGCGACTAATGGACGCAAGACAGCCCGCCCCTGTGTACATAAAAAAAGATTTGCATACAAAAAGGTAAGACTTTATAAAGTCTTTATTTTGGTCTCAAAGGACACAAAAACAACAGGAACCTTTCCAGAATGCAGCCCAGGAGCTGCAGAGGCGGAATCTTTTAGGTTTATTGCAAAATTTCTGCTGACAGGTTCCCTTTAAAAAGAGGTTGGACGGACATCTGTCTGGGATGATTTAGTGAATCCTGCTTTGAGCGGGGGTTGGACCAGATGACCCCGGAGGTCCATTCCAACTCTAATATTCTATGATTCTGTGACTGTTCCAGCAGAATAGTGAGTGCAGCTCTGGAGTATAATACAGGAGGTCCATTCCAACTCTAATATTCTATGATTCTATGAATGTTCCAGCAGAATAGTGAGTGCAGCTCTGGAGTATGATACAGGAGGTCCATTCCAACTCTAATATTCTATGATTCTATGACTGTTCCAGCAGAATAGTGAGTGCAGCTCTGGAGTATGATACAGGAGGTCCATTCCAACTCTAATATTCTATGATTCTATGACTGCTCCAGCAGAATAGTGAGTGCAGCTCTGGAGTATGATACAGGAGGTCCATTCCAACTCTAATATTCTATGATTCTATGACTGCTCCAGCAGAATAGTGAGTGCAGCTCTGGAGTATGATACAGGAGGTCCATTCCAACTCTAATATGCTATGATTCTATGAATTCAGTCAGAGACAGGACAGGGAGCTTTTACCTTTTACTGGAGCTCAGCATATAGTCCTGGATACTCTATACAGCCTTCACAATGATGGGTTGTCCCTGCCCCGATGAGAGTTGGTTCTTCTGCTGTATAGTGGTGGTGTACTTGTCCTCCGCCGCTATTTCCCTACCTGGGAATAGGTATCTTCGTATCCTGGGATTTCCAAGACAAGAACAATCTGGACTTTTGATCCCTTCTGGCGAGCGGGTGACTAGAATCCTGAAGGAAGACTCTCTATTCATTCTAGAAGCTTCCAGACTCACACGTGCCACTGAGCTCCCTGCAATGTCACTGCCCCTTATAAAAAGGCTGCGGTCTCTCAGGTTTGTCACTGACCTTGAAGGCACCGATGACCCAGGGACTGATACCCTGACAAGTGTCGCTGCCGCTGCAGAGGTTTCTAGAAATCTCCTCAGGACAGGAGCTCTCCTCAGTGCACTCCTCTCCTCACCTCACACAAGCTGCTCCTGACTGAAATTTACCTCACAACTCAGCTCCTCCCCTGTTCCCTTTTAGGGCTCTCCCTCAGTCGGTTTCTCTCTAGTGACAGCCTCACTAAGGGAGTGTATAAAAATGTGTGTTTGGTTGTGAGCAGCAGAGACAATCACACCTCACATTATGACCTGTCAGACCCACCAGTGGGTGGGTCTAGCTGGAAAAGGGCCACCCACCTAGGGGTCAGGTAGACTGGTGGGAATGTACCGTGTTTCCCCGAAAGTAAGACAGTGTCTTACTTTCTTTTTACCCCCAAAAGTGCCACTATGTCTTACTTTCGGGGTATGTCTTATATTGGAAAAAATCCCACAGCAATCGCAGCAAGTCTCCATGCAATGTACCGTATGGGGACTTGCCGCGATTGCGCCCTAAGTGTACCGCAAGTTAAGGAAACTTAACCACCAGCGGCTGCACATGAGGGCACTGAGGCTGTGTGATTTTGTATGTTGTCCATGGTCCTGATGGACCACGGACAACATTACTGCAACATCTCAACATTTCTCGGTAGCCGAGCGCTCAGCTGAGCACCCGACCGCCGGCATGTGTCAGCTCTCAGCTGAGCACTAAGACGCCGGCATGTCAGGGCATTCAGCTGAGCGCCAGACCACCGGCTTGTGTCAGCTCTCAGCTGAGCGCTTTGCCGGCGGCATGTCAGGGCGCTCAGCTGAGCGCTTTGCCGGCGGCATGTCAGGGCGCTCAGCTGAGCGCTTTGCCGGCGGCATGTCAGGGCTCTCAGCTGAGAGCTGTCACATGCCGGCGGCATGTCAGGGCGCTCAGCTGAGCGCTCGGCCACTGTAACTGTACTGTAAAGAGGAAAAAAAATAAATAAATACATTTGTACTACGTCTTACTTTCGGGGTACCTCTTACATTAGCCGACCCCCCCAAAACCCCCACTACGTCTTACTATCGGGGGTGTCTTACTATCGGGGAAACACGGTAGTAAAAAGTCTAGTGAGAGCCCTCAAAGATAGAGGAGCTAGGGAGAGTGAGTTCCCAGGGAGCTAGAGCAACCGTGGTTGGGTCGCAGATGGTGGTCCGGGACCAGAGGAGTCAAGGACCAGTGGCAGTGACATTGGAAAAGGGTGCAACGGACATAGTCTTGGAGGACTGTCAGCACCAGCAAGCCCAAAAGAACTGACTGGTACCGAACGTGACAGGGTACAGGACCCTAGGTCAGGAGCCAATTCAACGTCCTGGCAATTAACCTGCAGAGGAAGGGGACCTTCAGGGACCTTCCCAGAGAGCTCAGAGACTGAGGGCATCAGCACACCGTGGGGACAGCGTTTTCCAGCGAAAGCAATTCACTAAAGTCCCAAGTGCCAGCCCTTGGGAGCACATCTTCACCTAAAAAACTGAAGAGCGGGACCTTATAGCTTCAAGCTAGAGGGACCCACACGGACACGAAACTGTGCACGGAGGCAGGCTCCGGATTACTATGTGACACTGTGGCGCCCCTGACCTGGTCAGGCACCACTGAGTACTGCAGTACTTTCAGGTAATCCTGAAGGCTGGAATAGGGTGTGTACGCACAGACACATAGCAGCCAGGTCTCCCACACCTTGAGAGGGGACCCTTGGGCAGACCCAAGAGGGGGCTTGCCTCCACATCTCAACAAGGGGTGTAGGGGGAGGGGCTGGAAGTTAGGTTGTGGTGGCTGTCAGGAAAGCAGGAGGAGAGCCAGTCAGAGAGGAAAGCGCGGCAATGGCGAGCGGGACGCGCGCGGACTCTAGTCAGACCCTGCGCGTGAAGTAGTCGTTAGCGGGGGAGAACGGTCACCAGCAAGTCAGTTAGAAAGACGCTGAGGGAGTCAGTCGGTCGAGTACGGGGACTGCTGGTGACTAGGCACGCACGGGGAACAGGTCCCTAGAGTAGACGTCCATTTATTGATCTGCTAAACCTGCCGGTGAGGGGAACTACAAGTCCCTCACCAACCATCTAGAGTACGAGCCTCAGCAGCAACAAGGGGGCCCATAAGGAGGATCGAGCCTGGAGCCATCTTACTTGGTCCACGCTGCCAGCAAACGGGCCAAAAAGGGGAGAAAAGGCAGTAGCGACTTCCCTGGATGAATCCCACGGTACTTCAAGTAAGGGGTTATCTGCAACAAGAAGTGCTAGGAAGGCAAGTTAACGGTTACCCTTAGACCGGCCTAAGGGATACCTGGTTTCTCCTGGTTTAATGTCAGCATCGCCCGGGTACCTCACACAACATCAAGAAGTGAGAAAACAAGTTGAAAGACTTTCTGGACTGAGACTGAGTTATTCTGGGACCTGTTGTTCTACACACCCAAGCCCCTGGGGCCAGCCTCACTCACGGGAGGCCACACCCTCAGACTGCAGACGCCATCAGCCCCAGACGCTCGTTAAACCTGCATGGGCGGTCACCCATATCCCTGACGCAAACCGTGAGTGGCATCACGATACATATAAACAAAAACCAACATACCTGTCGCTAGAAATAATCAAGTGGAGACCCTGTGGCGTCCCTGAGGTGGCTGCTACAGGTGGGCGACACAACACCAGTGGGACCGGGTACTTGGACGGGCTTCCCGCAGCGGCACACAGAGAATTTGGTTTACTTGCAGCATGTGTGTCTCCTTTATAATCCTCATCCAGCACCACGACTACCCACAGTGAGTACCCTGGTCCCCTGCACCCTGCTCTCCCAAATAATCACCAACAACACCCCTGAGCCCATGGCCATCCCTACCTGTGGAGGGACTAACATCAGGCTGCTTAACTCCATCTGCCCCAGTACTCCTTACAGCAGCGGCGGTACTCCCATTACCGCAACCCACAGGTGGCGTCATGAACTTCTCCCTTGTAAATACCCCCTTTTACGGATCAAAGTGTGGGCCAAGCCGGGTCCGGACCCCCCTCGAGCCACGATTCCGGATCCGAGCAGCCTGACTAACACCGGGGTGGTACACTTACAATAGACGTTAAACAGATGGCAATATAAATGTAATTGTTAGTGTTGAGCGAGTATGCTTGTCACTACTCGGTACTCGCACGAGTATCCCTGTACTCGGGCTACTCGGCGGGGACCGAGTAATCTCGCGATACTCGTGCTGTACTCATGGTCTTCATCCCTGCATGTTGGCGCTCTTTTGAGAGCCAGCTCTCATGCAGAGATTGGCTGGCAGACCACTGCAATGCCACAGCCCTGTTAGTTGTGGAATTGCAGTGATTGGCCGGCCTGCACAGCGTGACCGAGCCTTTATACCGGCGGGCGCGCTGTGCTCTGCTCACAGCCATCCAGACAGTCAGTGCAGGGAGAGTGTTGCTGCTTCAGGGAAAGGTTTGCGGCCCTTTATAGTTATTTCCGTAGCAGGGCTGTAAACAGTGTGACCAGAAGTCCTTCTCAGGACTATTCTAGTTGTATACAGGCAGGCAGGGTATAGCCAGGTCGGAGTACAGGAGCAGAGTCCTTCTCAGGACTATTGTTGCTGTATACAGGCAGGGCAGGCAGGGTATAGCCAGGTCGGAATACAGGCTAGTGACCAGAAGAGTCCTTCTCAGGACTATTGTAGCTGTATACAGGCAGGCAGGCAGGGTATATAGCCATTCCTAGTGGTGACCGTATACCAGCCTTCATCATATCTGGGGCTGGTGTACACAGTCTAAAACAGTCCTGATAGTGTCAGACTTCTCAGTAATTGTCACTCCTAAAAAGCTGTTAGGTTCTTAGTGCGTCCGTGCGTGCATTTAAAAACCGCACGTGTGTGCCTGTCGGTGGCAGCGTACAGGTGCACGATTTGCACAAACTAGTATATAACGCACAAGTCTAGTGAATAATACACGTCAGTCAGCAGTGTCTGATAGTGTCAAACTTCTCAGTAATTGTCGCTCCTAAAAACCTGTTAGGTTCTTAGTGCGTCCGTGCTTGCATTTAAAAACCGCACGTGTGTGCCTGCCGGTGGCAGCGTACAGGTGCACTTGTGTGCGTTTTGCACAAACTTGGATATAACGCACAAGTCTAGTGAATACACGTCAGCACAGCATTGCAAAATGCGCAAGGGCGTTGGCAAGGAACAAGGAAGTGGACGTGATGGTGGTGCAGGCAGAGGCCGAGGTCGTGGGCAAGTTCTAATTTCGCCACAACAAAGGGCCACATCTACTCGCTCGCACGTCCTGTCCCAAATTCTTGGGGACCGCAGCAGTACACCGCTCTTGAACCAAGACCAGTGTCAACAGGTTGTTAGTTGGATAGCGGAAAATGCTTCCAGTCAGATTGGCACCACCACAAACACTCTGTGTCTTCCACATGGTCAAGTGTCAGTAGCCGTGATACTGCACCGCACATTTCAGAACCTGATCCTCCTTCCTACCACCAGGCTGAGTACACGTCCACGGACATTACTGATCCCACACTTGGACACTCGGAAGAGCTGTTCACGTTTCCATTCGCACATTCTGGCCTCTCGCCAGCTCCTGTTGAAGTGGGTCATGAGGAGATCGTATGTACAGATGCCCAAATATTTGAGCAGCCACGTTCTCACGAAGTTGGCAACGTGTCTCAACAAGGAGTGGACGATGATGAGACACAATTGTCAGGAAGTCAGGAGGAGGAGCAGGGTGCAGAAGAGGAAGACGACGTGGTGGATGATCCAGTAACTGACCCAACCTGGCAGGAGGATATGCAGAGCGAAAACAGCAGTGCACAGGGGGAGGGAGGCGTAGCATCCCAACAGGCAGTAAGAAGCAGGGTGGTGGCCCCAGGCAGAAGTCAGGCAACCGTTCCCCGGAACAACAACACGACACAAGGTGCCTGTACAAATGTTAGGTCTTCCCGAGTTTGGCAGTTTTTTAAGTTGGCTCCAGATGATTCTAAAAAGGCCATTTGCAACACCTGCCGTGCCAGCATCAGCAGGGGTACCAAAACTAGCAGCCTGACCACCACCAGCATGATCAGGCACATGTCAGCCAAGCACCCGACTTTGTGGGATGTACAACAGAGTCGAGGAGCAGTGCTTGCTGATGTCACTGCTACGTCTTCGCTTGTTGTGCATGCGAGCCAATCCCCTGTCCATGCTGCCTGCGAACAAGCCTCCTTGTCCTTGTCCCAGCGCAGCGTTCAGTTATCCATTCAGCAAACCTTTTGAACGCAGGCGCAAATACACTGCCAACGCCCCACATGCCACACTTCTAAATGCTAACATTTCGCGACTGCTTGCGCTGGAAATGTTGCCTTTTAGGCTGATGGAGACAGAAGCATTCCGCGACCTGATGGCGGCAGCTTTCCCACATTACTCGGTCCCCAGCCGCCACTATTTCTCCCGGTGTGCCGTCCCCGCATTGCATAACCACGTGTCACAAAACATCACACGTGCCCTGAACAACGCTGTTTCAGCCAAAGTCCACCTAACCACAGACACGTGGACAAGTGCTTGTGGGCAAGGCCGCTACATCTCGTTGACGGCACACTGGGTTAATATTGTGGAAGCTGGGACCCAGTCTGAGCGAGGGACGGAACACGTCCTTCCCACACCAAGGTTTGCTGGCCCTACCTCAGTCAGTGTTTCACCCACACTCTACAGCTCCGGAATCTCATGCTCTTCAGCCTCCTCCTCCTCCTGCGCATCCTCATCCACTTTACCCTCCACACCAGTCCCAAGGTGGAAGCACTGCAGCACTGCCTCGGCGAAGCGGCAACAGGCTGTGCTGAAGCTAATCTGCATAGGTGACAAACCCCACAATGCAGAAGAGGTGTGGACAGCTCTGAAACAGCAGGCAGATCACTGGCTCACACCTCTGAACCTAAAGCCAGGAAAGGTCGTGTGTGACAATGGCCGGAACCTGGTGGCGGCTTTGAGGCGAGGCCAGCTGACACATGTTCCATGCGTGGCCCATGTGCTCAACCTCATGGTTCAGCGGTTTCTAAAGTCATACCCAGAGCTGTCTGATCTGCTGGTAAAAGTTCGCCGCCTGTCTGCACATTTTCGAAAGTCACCTACTGCTTCAGCCGGCCTTGCCGGCTTTCAGCGCCGTTTGCATCTTCCGGCTCACAGACTGGTGTGTGATGTCCCCACGCGTTGGAATTCAACTCTGCACATTTTGGTCAGGATATGTGAGCAGAAGAGGGCAGTTGTTGAGTACCTGCATCACCTAAGCCGTCGGGAAATGGGTCAAACTCCACACATAACACCTGAGGAGTGGAGATGGATGTCCGACCTATGTTCCACCCTCCAAAACTTTGAGGAATCCACCAAGATGGTGAGTGGTGATGACGCCATTATTAGCGTCACCATACCGCTTCTCTGCCTTCTAAAACGGTCTCTGCTCAAAAACAAACATGATGCATTGCAGGCGGAGCGCGATGAGTTGCAGCAAGAAACAGTAGTTGGTTTGGGTGATAACACACAGCCCAGCCTCGTCTCATCACAACGTGCAGTGGTGGACTATGACGAGGAGGAGGATGAAGACATGGAGCAACTCTCCGGTCAAATTGAGGATATGACATGCACACCAGTCATATCCTCGGTTCAGCGTGGCTGGCCAGAGGACAAGGTAGATGAGGAGGAGGAGGAGGAGGACAGCATGTTCAGTCATCGTGTTGGTCAGGATACTGAAGTACTGGCTGTTAAGAGTCTGGCGCACATGGCTGACTTTATGGTAAGCTGCCTGTCTCGTGACCCTCGCGTTAAGAACATCTTGGCCGACAATCATTACTGGTTGGTAACACTGTTAGACCCATGCTACAAGGAGAACTTTATGTCTCTTATTCCCGAGGCGGAGAGGTCAGCCAAAATGCAGCAGTTCCGGAAGGCCATAGTCACGGAAGTAGGCAAAGCATTCCCATCACAAAACGCTAGCGGCATAGGTCAGGAATCAGTGGACAACCAAGGCGTACAGCCGAGAGGGGCACAAGTCCAATCCGCCAGAGGTAGGGGAACAGTCTTTAAGATGTGGGACAGTTTTCTCAGCCCCTCACGTACCACAGCCCCTGAGGTGCGAGGTAGTGCCACAAGAAATCCTAAGTTTGCCCAGATGCTCAAGGAGTACCTTGCAGATCGAACAACTGCACTCCGACATTCCTCTGTGCCTTACAATTATTGGGTATCCAAGGTGGACACGTGGCATGAATTGGCTCTCTACGCCTTGGAAGTCCTGGCCTGCCCTGCCGCTAGCGTTTTGTCAGAGCGTGTTTTTAGTGCCGCAGGTGGAATCATTACAGATAAACGCACCCGCCTGTCAACTGAAAATGCTGACAGGCTGACTCTGATCAAGATGAACAAGGGTTGAATTGGGCCAGACTTCACCACACCACCAGCAAATGACAGCGGAATTTAAAGTTTGTAACGGGAATTTGCCATGTACCTCCACTCACCCATGGGTACACACTTCTGGACTTTGGATAATCGCTGGACTGCTCCTCCTTCTCCTCATGCGCCACCATAATGACCGTTACAATAGTTAGGCCGTTGTTTCAGGTATACCCCCAGTGGTAAATTTTTTCGCCCATTCTTTCAGAATGGACATTACAACGACAGGAGACCCGCTCCTTTGCAATGGGAACAATGTTTTGAGGCCATCATGCACATCTCTATCCAGGGACAATGTGGAGCCTCCCAATTTTTGGCTGCCCTGCCAAAGGGCTATACTACAATAGACCCACTTCCTTACAATGGGCACTTCAGGTTTACAGGGCCTCATGCACGTCTCTATCCAGGGACAATGTGGAGCCTCCCAATTTTTGACTGCCCTGCAAAAGGGCTATACTACAATAGACCCACTTCCTTACAATGGGCACTTCAGGTTTACAGGCCATCATGCACGTCTCTATCCAGGGAGAATGTGGAGCCTCCCAATTTTTGGCTGCCCTGCCAAAGGGCTATACTACAATAGACCCACTTCCTTACAATGGGCACTTCAGGTTTACAGGCCCTCATGCACGTCTCTATCCAGGGACAATGTGGAGCCTCCCAATTTTTGGCTGCCTTGCCAAAGGGCTATACTACAATAGACCCACTTCCTTCCAATGGGCACTTCAGGTTTACAGGCCCTCATGCACGTCTGTATGCAGGGGCTTTGGTGAACCTCACAATTTTTGGCTGCCCTGCCAAAGGAAAATACTACAAAGACTCACTTCCTCAAAATGGGCACATTAGACTCAAGAGGCCTTTATGTGCGTCTCTTCTCAGGGACATCGGAGTGCCACACAATGTTTTCACGTAAAATCTTTCATGTATTGATCTCAAAAAGTAACATACACCAGCTCTATCTCACTATTGGGTATGTGCCCTTAACATTTCCGCCATGAAAATTCATTTTGGTGTCATTTTGGAAGGTTTTCTGGCGAGTCCGTAAAAATCATAGTATCATAGTATCATAGTTTTTAAGGTTGAAGGGAGACTCTAAGTCCATCTAGTTCAACCCGTAGCCTAACATGTTGATCCAGAGGAAGGCAAAAAACCCCAATGTGGCAAACAAGTTCCAATGGGGAAAAAATTTCCTTCCTGACTCCACATCCGGCAATCAGACTAGTTCCCTGGATCAATACCCTGTCATAAAATCTAATATACATAACTGGTTATATTAAATTTTTCAAGAAAGGCGTCCAGTCTCTGCTTAAATGTTAGTAGTGAATCACTCATTACAACATCATGCGGCAGAGAGTTCCATAGTCTCACTGCTCGTACAGTAAAGAATCCTCGTCTGTGATTATGATTAAACCTTCTTTCCTCAAGACGTAGCGGATGCCCCCGTGTTCCAGTCGCAGGCCTAGGTGTAAATAGATCTTTGTAAAGGTCTCTGTACTGTCCCCTCATATATTTATACATTGTGATTAGATCCCCCCTAAGCCTTCGTTTTTCCTGTCTTGGTGTTGCAGCCCCCCCCCATTCCTCTAATAATCTTGGTGGCTCTTCTCTGCACCCTCTCCAGTTCAGCTATGTCCTTCTTATATATCGGTGACCAGAATTGTACACAGTATATAAGTGCGGTCGCACTAGTGACTTGTACAGAGGTAGAACTATATTTTTTTCATGAACACTTCTACCTCTTTTAATACATCCCATTATTTTATTAGCCCTGGCAGCAGCTGCCTGACACTGTCCACTAAAGTGAAGTTTACCATCCACCCATACACCCAAGTCTTTTTCTGTGTCTGTTTTACCCAGTGTTCTACAATTAAGTACATAATCATAAATGATATTTCCTCTACCCAAGTGCATGACCTTACATTTATCTACATTAAACTTCAATTGCCACTTCTCAGCCCAATCCTCCAATTTACATAAATCTCCCTGTAATATAAAATTAGCCTCCTCTGTATTGATTACCCTGCAGAGTTTAGTATCATCTGCAAATATTGAAATTCTACTCCGCATGCCCCCAACAAGGTCATTTATAAATATGTTGAAAAGAAGCGGGCCCAATACTGACCCCTGTGGTACCCCACTATGAACTGAGACCCAGTCCGAGTACGTACCATTAATAACCACCCTTTGTTTCCTATCACTGAGCCAGTTTTTAACCCAGTTACACATATTTTCCCCTATCCCCATTATTCTCATTTTATGTACCAACCTTTTGTGTGGCACCGTATCAAAAGCTTTTGAAAAGTCCATATACACAACATCCACTGCATTTCCCTGGTCCAGGCTTGAACTTACCTCTTCATAGAAGCTGATCAGTGTGACAGGATCGATCCCTCATAAACCCATGTTGATACTCTGTCATAAGGTTATTTTTCTTGAGATACTCCAGTATAGCATCTCTCAAGAAACCCTCAAGGATTTTACCAACCGTAGAGGTTAAACTTACCGGCCTATAATTTCCCGGCTCAGTTTTTGTCCCCTTTTTGAATATTGGCACCACATTTGCTATGCGCCAGTCCTGCGGCACCGACCCTGTTATTAAGGAATCTGAGAAGATTAAAAATAATGGTCTATCTATCACAGAACTCAATTCCTGTAGTACTCTGGGGTGTAGCCATCCGGGCCCGGAGATTTGTCAACCTTAGTGATTTCGAGGCGGCGGCGTACTTCCTGCTGGGTTAAGCAGGTAATATTCAAGGGTGAATTTATGGCATCACTGGTCATGTCATCTGCCATGGCATTTTCTTGTATAAAAACCGTAGAAAAAAAGTCATTCAGCAGGTTGGCTTTACCCTCATCCCCTTCCACCATTTCACCAAGACTATTTTTAAGGGGCGTAAATGGCGTAAAACTCGGATAAAATTGTTCACAGCTGTGACTTTTGAGTGATAAATGCTTTAAGGGGTCTTCCCCATGCTGTTGCCATGTCATTTGAGCACTCTTCTGAGACTTTTGTGCCATTTTTAGGGTTTCTACATGCTGCCGGGGGTCATTTCACAAAAATACTCGGGTCTCCCATAGGATAACATTGGGCTCGGTGCTCGGGCTGAGTACACGAGTATCTTGGGAGGCTCGGCCCGAGCCTCGAGCACCCGAGCTTTTTAGTACTCGCTCATCACTAGTAATTGTATGATGTTATTTGTGGCGACTAGGCACAGGGTGCCACAAGTGCTACAATATATATAGCCACACATCGCACAAGATATATTACTCACCATAGAAATTACTCGCATACAGCACTTACCGGCTGCTGTTTGTGATCAGAACTAGAGAAATCCAACAGACCAAAATGCAGGATTGTTTATGATTCAATGTCTTTTATATGAAAAGGTGTTACCATTATATACAAGAAAATATTTCCTTTACGTTTTACCCAAGATCCACAGACAAAAAATTATGTATTGAAAAGAAATCTCTATTTATTTGACAAAAATTCAAATGTCTCTTTAAAAGGAATCTGTCACGTGATTGTTGCTAACTAATCTGAGAGCAGCATGATGTAGAGACAGAGACCCTGGTTCCAGCCATGTGTCACTTACTGAGCTGCCTGCTGCAGTTATGATAAAATCAGTTTTATCTTCTGCAGATCTACCAGTTCACTGAATGCTGAGCTGTGTATAACCCAGCCCACACCACTGATTGTCAGATGTGTATAACCCAGCCCACACCACTGATTGTCAGATGTGTATAACCCTGCCCATACCACTGATTGTCAGATGTGTATAACCCTGCCCATACCACTGATTGTCAGATGTGTATAACCCTGCCCATACCACTGATTGTCAGATGTGTATAACCCTGCCCATACCACTGATTGTCAGATGTGTATAACCCTGCCCATACCACTGATTGTCAGATGTGTATAACCCTGCCCATACCACTGATTGTCAGATGTGTATAACCCTGCCCATACCACTGATTGGCAGCTGTCTGTGTATAACTACACCTACAACACTGATTGGCAGCTTCTTGTGTATAACCATGCCTACACCACTGATTGGCAGCTTTCTATGTATAACCCCGCCAACATCACTGATTGGCAGCTTTCTGTGAATAATCCCGTCCACACCACTGACTGGCACCTTTTAGTGTATAACCCCACCCGCACCACTGGCTGGCACCTATTAGTGTATAACCCCACCCGCACCACTGATTGACAGCTTTCTTTGCATAAGCTTGCCCACACCACTGATTGGTAGCTTTCTGTGTACACTGTGCATAGGCAGAAAGCTGCTAATAAGCGGTGCGACTTTTGTGACGCATAGCAGGAGGTCTATGTGGTAGGAGACAAGTTCTGATACTCACCTACTGGAAAAACACTGATTGTATTGAAGGTACAAGCAGCCCAGTAAGTGACACATCAGTAACTGGAATTAGAGTCTCAGCCCCTACATCCTCCTCCTCTCAGATTACACAGAAAAAACCTGTTGATAGATTCCCTTTAAATGATGTGGTTTTCATCATTGTGAAACACACTTTACTTCGAGGGATTCTTCAAGCCGTTAGGTTGGCGCCATCGTTCCATTGTATTAAAATAAATTGAAGCATATTACTGTGTCACTCGCTGTTGTTGATACTCAGCGTCTGTTCCTGGGTTTATAGTCGTCACAATGCGATGGCTTATATTACACATAGGACTGTTCAGCCTCATTTCTTGCCATGAGGTGACGTCCTTGTGATATTTTTACTAAAATATTCTATATTTTTATAAAATATTCTGTTGTATTGCCCACAAGAGGTTGTGAAAGGCAAGCTTCAATGTCAGCCGAGCGTTCTTACCTCTTCTTTACTCTTATTAGTTCAGTAATAATTTTTCATTTTGCCGAAGACCTGAATATTCTGCTGAAAACTGGTCACTAGCACTTATCCAGTAATAGTGGTGAGAGAGCGAAGATCACAACTGACCGCCTGCTATGGTGCCAGGTCTGGAGACCCAAGGAGCAACAGCTTGTGTCTCCGGCTGCCCCAGGTGCGACCTCTCGGACAATTCCACATGGCAATAAAATACCACTGGTCCAGTCGGGGTCTCACCATCCAGTATAGACTTGGACGGGGACCTTGGTGGTCTTTGCCTTTTCTTTGTTTCTCTCCGACGCAGTCACAAGGTCTCCATTTCTGCTGTGTCAGCTCTTACTTCATAGGCTCATTGTTACGACATTGTTGTTCTCAATCCGTGAACCCCTAAAATGAGAGTGGTGGTCATGGCTTGTCACATGTTACTGGGGGGATGTCACACTCCCCGGGTCTCCTGCCTCGCTCCCCGGCTCCCCTGCCACGCTCTCCGGCTCCCCTGCCTCGCTCCCCGGCTTCCCTGCCTCGCTCCCCGACTACTCTGTCAGGCGTCCCTCGCTCCACAGCCTCCAGGCCCCATCACCTGCGATCCCCAGGCGGCCCAGTCCCCGCTCCCGGCGCCCGTCGGCAGCTCCGCTCCAGCCCGGCTCTCCTGCCTCCTGTTCACTGCTCCCTGCCCTGGCTTCTGGCACCCGGGCCTCGCGCATGCGCATTAGGGCGCGCGCGCGGTCATTGACCCTTTCTTAAAGGGCCAGTGTCCTCCAACAGGATATTAAAGGATCAGGTACTGGGTATATAGGGGGATCCTTTCCAAGTGGGCGGGGCCTGGTCTTCGTGTTTTGCTAAGCTAGGAGTCAGGTCTCCTTGTGTCTTCTGGTATACTTACCTATCTCTCTCCTAGAGCCGCTCCTGCCTCGCCATCCGGTCCTGACGATTCCCGAACCCCGAACGGTGACTGTCCGCCATCCCGTCAGTCCATACCATCTCTGATCCCTGTGGTGACCCGTCTTCTCGCTCCGTCGGTTCCGGACTCTGCCTGACAACATCTCGGCCTCCGAACCTGAGCTCCGTCACCCGGGCTACCTTCGGTGACTCCGTGGTCCCAGGGACTTCTACACTCCACTCCTTGAATGGACTGTCCTGCTACCTGTAGTGCTCCGGCTACCGGACCCCTTGCCTTCAGTGAGGTGTTCGGCCCAGTGGATCCACCTCCTGGGTCTGCCCGTCCACCCGGCCCTAACAGGGGATCTGCCTGTAGGGGCGCTGCTTGATGGTCCATAGTGCCAAAATGGTAGAATCGCGCCAAATAAAGCTGCACCATAAAAGAACAAAGCACAACTATTCATTTTCATTTATTTTTTACTGTGATCCAAAAGTTATGGCTGTTTCTTTTTCAGTCGATGTAGCCTTGCACTGGTCTGGTTTTTACAGGATGTTTTATATTTTCGTAATAATTTGGGGTTGATATAATCTACTGAAAAACTATCATTATTCTATTTTTGTGGCAGAGAAAATCAAAATAGTAATTCTGAATGTTTCTTGCTGTGTTGACCATGTGGTAACTATTCTATGGGTCAGTACAATTTCTCCAATTTTACAAAAAATCAAACATTGGTATTTATGCAACGTATTCTGGTGGTTATAACCTCTCGCTGAGTCTAATAGGACACAATGATGGCAGCTCTAGGGGCTTCTGGGATGCCCCCTGAGCATTAGCACCCTGTCTGGGTCATTGGGGTAATGGACTGCGAGCAAAGGTGCACCCGTGACCGGTGAGATGGCTGAGCTCAGTGCACCGTCACACCGTCACACCTACTCCTCTTACATCTGTGTCTGCCCCATTCTTCCTTTATTGACAGCTCTAACTTTACTGGGGCACAGAAAGGGGGAGATAGAGGAAAAACAAGTATTTTAGGAGGTGCACTAAACTGGCCAAGTGACGGGTGCACGAGTGCATGTGCTTGAGCTGAACGGTCATTTTATGATGAGACTCCATTTACCGGTAGCTTTGATTTATTTCATTTAATCGAATGTATTCAGAAAGATTTCAGTTCAGCCACACAACTCTAATCAGTGCACTTAGTTTAATTCATTGAGGACACCATATTTCATCTCTTAGGCCATGTGCGCATGTTGCGTTTTTTTTCTGCGTTTTGGCTGCGTTTACAACTGCCCTGTGTCATTGACAAAATGCATGCGTTCTGCTTCCCCAGCAAAGTCTATGAGAATCGTGCAAAATCCGTGAGCACGATGCTTTTTGAAATGCAGCGTTTTGATTGTTAAAAATTTGACAAAATCTCTGCGTTTAGAAAAGCAGCATGTCAATTCTTTTGTCCGTTTTGGCTGCGTTCTACACCCAATGAGTTGTAGAAAAACACTGCCAAAATGTTAAGCAATGCATTGTTGTTGCGATCCGCTGGTTTCTTTGACATAACAAAGGCAGGTCTTTTGGTCTCTCTCTCTCTCTGTCAGTCGGTCGGTCTCTCTCTCTCTATGTCTCTATCTCTCTCTCTGTCCATGTCGGTCTCTCCCTCCCACCCCCTCTCTCATACTCACCAATCCACGATCACCGGCACGGCACTGCACGGCGTTCACACTGTGGCTGCTTCTCCTCTTTTGAAAATGCCGGCCGCTCATTAATCCATCTCGTATTCCCTGCTTCCCCCGTCCACCGGCGCCTATGATTGGAACCAATCACAGCCGCCGGTGGGCAGGTCTATATCGAGCAGTAAAAAAAATAAATAAATAATTTTAAAAAATGGTGTGCGGTCTTTCACCACTTTATTAATCCCCAAATACCCTTCCAGGTCCGACGTAATCCACACGAGGTCCCACAACACTTGTCTATATCGAGCAGTAAAAAAAAAAAAATAATAATTTTAAAAAATGACATGCGGTCCCCCCAATTTGGATACCAGCCAGGGTAAAGCCACACAGCTGAAGGCTGGTATTCTCAGGATGGGGAGCCCCACATTATGGGGAGCCCCCCAGCCTAACAATTTCAGCCAGCAGCCGCCCGGAATTGCCGCATCCATTAGATGCGATTGTCCCGGGACTCTACCCGGCTCATCCTGAATTGCCCTGGTGCGGTGGCAAACGGGGTAATAAGGAGTTAATGGCAGCAGCCCATAGCTGCCACTAAGTCCTAGGTTAATCATGCCAGGCGTCTCCCCGAGATACCTTCCATGATTAACCTGTAAGTTAAAGAAAATAAACACACACATCCAAAAAATCCTTTATTTGTAAAGAAAGACAAAAAAACACCCTCTTTCACCACTTTATTAAGGCCTCAAAAACACCTCCAGGTCCGACGTAATCCACGCAAGGTCCCACGATGCTTTCAGCTCTGCTACATCGGAAGCTGACAGGAGCGGCAGTAGAACACCGCCGCTCCTGTGAGCTCCATGCAGCAACTGAAGTGAGTCACTGTGCTGTCACTGAGGTTACTCGCGGCCACCGCTCTCAGGTGGAGGACTACAGCTGTGGCCACGAGTAACCTGAGTGAAAGCACAGCTGATCGTGCGGCTCACTGCAGTCACTCAGGGAATTTGTGATCACAGGTGAGTCCTTCACGTGTGACCGCAAATCAATCTGTGGCACACGCACAGAGCCACGCGATCACAATGAAATCGGGCGAAGTTCATCCGAGTTCCTTCTGATTGCGCTGCTCTGTCTCGCAGCCAGTCATGCTCTTTTTGACAGTGCGGTCCCACTCGGCTCTGCTGCAAGTCTATGGGGATGCCGCAGAGCCGAGTGGGACCGCACTGTCAAAAATGTGCGTTCTGGATACTTTTCCCACTCTGTCTATGGCAGAGCAAGCATCCAGAATTCTCCAAGAATGTGCGCACGTTGCGTTCTGATGAATCCGTCTTAGAACGCAGCTTTTTCGGCTGCTTTCTGACACGCACATACAGTAACTTACACGCTGCGGAATTTAACGCAACGTGCGCACATAGCCTTAAAAGGATTGTCTGGGCTCAGAAGAAAACTCTGCAGCCGCTCCCTGGCTATATGTAACTGTAGACTGCCAGATCGTGACAGTGTGCCATACGCATGCAGCCACGGCTCCGGTATCCTGGTGCAGGCGGATGGTGGTGAGAATTGACAAAGTTTGCACACTTGTCACATGCTGAATAGATGCGTTTATCTTCCCTTTATAGAAGACAATTGAAAGACGCAAGATGAGTCTATTCGGCACATTTCTGCATGTATGCAAATTGCACGCAGGTAGACATGCACCGCTGCGCTTGGTAAAGACCGATGGGTTTAAAACCTTGCATGTCTGGTGAAAAGAACAAGGTGAAGATGGAGCGCAGCAGACTTCTGTTACTCTTGGTTCTCAGTCCGCTCCATGATCCGGAAGACTTTGATGCCTGCAGCTGTTCTATGGGAATGGACCTGCGGCGTGCGCTGCTTCTTTACCTTACTAGTGGAAATTAAGCTTTACACAATATCTGTTCACATCAATAAGTTATCAGAAACGTTTTTATAACTTCTCTGAAGCCAGAAGAATAAAATCCAGAACAGATGATCCCTCTGTAACCGACTCGGTCCGATTATTGGCAATCAACGTTCTACACACGTGGTCAAAATTGTCGACTCCCTTCATCCCTCATCTAGTGAAAGAAAAACCCACACTGGTCACAGAAATAACGTGAATCTGAAAAAAGTTATAAAAAATAAAAAATCTATGAAAATGAACAAATGAAAGTTAGACATTGCTGCTTTTCTGCTTCCACTCATGAAATCAACCTGGACAGAAATTATGGCGCCCTCCTCCTCCTCCTCCTCCTCCTCTTCCTCCTCCTCTTCCTCTTCCTCCTTGCCCTCCTTCTTTCCCTCCTCTTCCTCCTCCTCCTCTTCCTCTTCCTCCTTGCCCTCCTTCTTTCCCTCCTCTTCCTCCTTGCCCTCCTCCTACTCCTCCTTCCTTCTTTCCCTCCTCTTCCTCCTCTTCCTCCTCCTCGCCCTCCTCCTACTCCTCCTTACTTCTTTCCCTCCTCTTCCTCCTCCTCCTTCCTTCCCTCCTCCTCCTCCTAAACTTAATATTTGGTTGCACAACCTTTTGACCAATCACTGCAATCACACGATTCCTGTAACTGTCAATGAGACTTCTGCGCCTCTCGACAGGTATTTTGGCGACTCCTGAAGAGCAAACTGCTCCCGTTGTCTGGTGTTTGAAGGTTGCCTTTTCCAGGCGGCATGTTTCAGCTCTTTCCAAAGATGCTCAATAGGATTTAGGTCTGTGCTCATAGAAGCCACTTCAGAATAGTCCAATGTTGTCCTCTTAGCCATTCTTGGGTGTTTTTAGCTGTGTGTTTTGGGTCATTATCCTGCTGCAAGACCCATGACCTGTGACTGAGACCAAGCTTTCTGACACTGGGCAGCACATTCCTCTCTAGAATCCCTTGATAGTCTTGAGATTTAATTGTACCTTGCAAAGATTCAAGACCCCCTGTGCCAGATGCAGCAAAACAGCACCGAAACTTAACAGAGCCTCCACCATGTTTCACAGTGTTCTTGTATTGATATGCTTCATTTTTCCTTCTGTGAACAAAGCTGATGTGACTTGCCAAAAAGTTCCATTTTTGTCTCCTCTGCCCATAGGACATTCTTCCAGAAGCTTTGTGGCTTGTCAACATGTAGTTTGGCAAACTCCAGTCTGGCTTTTTTATGATTTTTTTTTTCAACAGTAGAGTCCTCCTTGGTTGTCTCTGAAGAAGTCCACTTTGGCTCAAACAACAACGGATGGTGCGATCTGACACTAATGTTCCTTGAGCTTGAAGTTCACCTCTTTAATCTCTTTAGAAGTTTTTCTGGGCTCTTTTGTTACTATTCGTATTATCCGTCTCTTTGATTTGTCATCAATTTTCCTCCTGCGGCCATGTCCAGGGAGGTTGACTACAGTCCCATGAATCTTAAATTTCTGAATAATAAGTGCAGCTGTAGTCACAGGAACATCAAGCTGCTTGGAGATGGTCTTATAACCTTTACCCTTAACATGCTTGTCTATAATTTTCTTTCTAATCTCCTGAGACAACTCTTTCCTTTGCTTCCTCTGGTCCATATTGAGTGTGGTACACACCATGTCACCAAAACGCACAGTGAGTATCTGTAGCCCTATATACAGGCCCACTGACTGATTACAAGATTGTAGACACCTGGGATGCTAATTAGTGGACACACCTTGATGTAACATGTCCCTTTTCTCATATTATTTTCAGGGGTGCCATCATTTCTATCCAGGCCTGTTTCATGAGTGGAAGCAGAAAAGCAGCAATGTCTTACTTTCATTCATTCATTTATTCATTATCATAGATTTTTTATTTATTATTACTTTGGTCAGAGTCAAGTTATTTCTGTGACCATTGTGGGTTTTTCTTTCATTAAACAAGGGGCGAGGGGTAACGACAATTTTGACCACGTGTGTATTCCTCTAAAGAGGCTGAATATCACTCGATGAAAGAGTAAATATCCGTATGTTGGACAAAATCCTTTTTAAGCTTGTTTAACAGTCACTGTTCTTGGCAGCACATTGTCCTGTGAAAGCTTCCGAGAACTGTTACTGCTTGTTCTGTGCACATCGTAAGCACGGTCATCCGGTGTATAGTGATCAGCGATCATTTAATGCTACAGATAAAGAAATGTAAACAAAACTATTCCTATGTAACTGTGTGAAAATGTATCTTCTAAATTGGAAACAAATTCAATCTAAATTAAAAATGTTTGTTCAAAAAATTATACCGAGGAGAATCATTGCAGAACTTTTCCGCCATTTATGTCACGTATAATCTGTGCAAATCCATTGGGAAACAAACTGAAATAATTTTGAGGAGTGAAATGAAAATATAAAATAATGCAGTTGCATAAGTGTGCACACCCTCTTTTAATTCGGGATGTGGTTGCTTTCAGATGTTACATTTTAGTCAGTGCTCGGCCGCCATCATTAACAATGATTCTGATCAACCGCATAGAAAGTTCTACTGTTCTTGTAGAGTTTTCCTGACATTTTCTTAGTTACATTTTACAGTAAAAGCCATGGTTCATAAACAGCTTACAACACAGCAAAGGGATCTCAATGTTGAAAGTTGTCAGTTAGGAGAAAGTTATAAAAAAATGCTCAGAGGCGTTAGATAAACCATGAAACACTGGGAAAATGTCACGAAGAAGTGGTTTAATTTTGGCACCACAATGACATTACTTAGAACTGGATGTCACCCAAAAATTGGTGAAAACTAGTAATGAGCGAGCACAACCCTGCTCAGGTGCTCAGTACTCATAGCGAGCAGTTGGATGCTTGGATGGACACGATTCGAGTACCCGACTATAATGAAAGTCAACGGGGAACTAAACCATTTTTCCAGAAGAGTTCCTGGAAAAATGTTCACCATTGACTTCCATTATTCGTGGTACCTTGAGTCACACCCATCCAAGCATCCAACCTACTTGTTAAAAGTACTGAGCACATAAACATATTTGTGCTCGTTCATCACTAATGAAAACACAAGAAGAATATTGGTCCCAGAGGCTGACAAGAAACTAGCAGCAACATTACAGGAGCTGCAGGAATTTTTGGCAGATGCTAGTTGTGTATTGCATGTGACAACAATCTATCATATTCTTCATACATCCGGACTATGGGGTATTGTGGCAAGATGAAAGTCCCTTTTCCCATTCAGAAAACCATCCAAATCCAAATGTGTTAAGATCTGATGAGACTGAGATTGAACTGTTTGGTCATAATTCCAAAAGTTATGTTTGGTACAAAGCCATCACCTAAAGATCACTACGCCCACAGTGAGGCATGGTGGAGGCAGCATTGTGCGTTGGAATTGTTCTTTTTCAGCTGAAACTGAAACTTTAGTCAAAGTGGAGGAAATTGAACATTTTCAAATATCAGTCAATTTTGCAACAAAAAGTTCAGGTCTCTGTTAAAAAGCCGAAGGTGAAAACGACCCTAAGCAACCTCCAAATCAACAAAGGAATGGCTTTACCAGAAGAAGATGAAAGTGTCCAGCCAGAGCCCAGAGCTGAATCCAACAGAAAATTTGTGGGTGACCTTAAGGGGGCGCTGTACACAGGAGGTATCGTGAAAGATTTGATGGAAATGTTGGCAAAGATCACCGATTCTAGATGAGCCATGTTATAAACTCCGTGTCAGGTTTCCGGGTTTTCCAGTCCTCTTTTGAAAAAGCTTGCCCTCGGTTAACATGGAGTTTTGTGTTCTGTTGCCCTACTTCCTGTCCAGCTGCTTAAAAGGCCGCCTCTAAGCTTAGTCCAGTGCCTGAGTATACTGCTTGCTGTGTGCTCCTGCTTTGCTGCTGCTGCTACTGGATTACCTTTGGATCCTCCTGAAGATCTACCGACCGACTCTGGACCATACCCGGTTTCTTCAAACTGTGCCCGGACTCCGTCTGCCGTCTTTTGTCAGCACGTCTGCCCGGTTTCTTCCGGTTCATAACCATTCTGGACTTTCATTCCGTACGGACACTTCTGGACTTTACCGCTTGCCCCTTGTGTCCCGGCTGCGGCGCATTTAGGCCTTCCGGGGTTGATTGCCGGACAGTCCCTGTATAGGGGTTCGCTCTGGTGGTCTCCCTGGGGGAGTCCGGTGCGTGGCCCCGGGAATCCCCTTCGCTCCGTTTTAGAAAGGTATTTTTGTGTTTGTTATACTGTGTATTTCTGTTGTGTATCTACCGTGGTTACATATCATAAACATCTTGTACCACAAACTCGTCTCTGGCTGTCATTGCCCTAACGCTATCGAAATCCTCAAACCATACAATAGTATTACATTATACTCAGGCCATAAGAGGATTTCGCTGGGGCAATGACTGAGACACGAGTAGATCAGCTCTTCTCCATGATTAACTCCCTGCAGCAGGAGATGGAGGTGGTGCAGACTAAACTTAGAGATGTGGAGACACAGCTGGGCCATGATCACCAGGTACTGGGTCCGGCTATACAGGATTTGCAAGTCAGAGTGGAGGCTCAGGAAGCCGGCCCCACTACGTCCGTATCAGCTGCCGGTATGCCTAGGTTACCCCCATTCCGTTTCAATGGTGACCGTAGTCAGTTTCGTGGATTTGTGAACCAATGTATACTGTTTTTTGATGTACATGCTGATTATTACCGTTCTGACCGGTCCAAAGTGTTATGTATAATTATGTTATTAACCTCACGAGCACTGGCTTGGGCTAATCCTATGATAGAGAACCGGGACATCCGTTTAAATCACCTAGAGGACTTTCTGACCGCAATGGCGCAGATGTTTGATGATCCAAATCGCCGTGCTACCGCTGAATCGGCTCTCCTTTCCTTACGTCAGGGAAAGCGTTCTGTCGTTGAATACGCCACTGAGTTTAAGAGGTTAGTGGTAGACACCGACTGGGGAAACAATGCATTATTGTCTGTTTTCAGAAAGGGTTTGTCCGGTACCATCAAAGACGAGTTAGCTCGTTCCGAATCTCCAGGGGAGTTTGAACTGTTTCTCCAGCACTGTGTGCGTATTGATACCCGCTTGACGGAACGTAGGCAGGAAAAATGGGCAGCTGTAAACCGTGTTAACAACTTTGCCTTTCCTTCCAGAGAACCCGCTCTCAGGACGCCACGGGAGGCCGAGGACGTTCCTATGCAAGTGGACTCTCTGCAAAAGCGAGAGACCAATGAACGTCGCGAACACCGGCTCCGTGAGCGTTTGTGTTTCTATTGCGGTCAATCGGACCATTTCTTGATCGACTGCCCGAAACGTCCGAATCGCCCAAATAAGGTATTGGCAGCCATGGCAGAGTGTGACAACACGGACGCAGAGTCCGATATCTCTGAGGCAAGTGGACACCTGGATGCGGTATTTCCCTTGACTGTAATGTCAACATCACCGAAGGACTCGGAAGGGAAATATACCCATTGCTCGCTCCCCATTCAGATCCGGTGGGAGGGACAGCTAATACCTACCTCTGCAATGATAGATTCTGGGGCAGGGGGAAATTTCATGGACTCCTCTTTTGCCAGGAAACACGGTATCCGGACTCAGCAAAGATCCTCACTGGTTACCATGGAGACGGTTGACGGATCTCCGTTAATCTCTGGACCAGTTGATCGGGAAACCGTACCGCTAGAATGCGTCATGAAGCCAGGTCAGCAGGAGACCCTTGTTTTCATGTTAATTTCTTCTCCTCATTTTCCGATTATTCTAGGTATTCCGTGGCTACGGTCTACAAATCCGGTCATCGATTGGGAAACTAAGGAAATATCCTTCCCCCCGCAGAGTATTCCGACCATTAGTCCAACTGTTCCGGTTCCAGTAACACCGAATGCGGAGGGCACTGTACAGGTACCTGTTCTACCCCCGGTGTATAATGACTTTGCGGATATATGCGACAAAAGAAAAGCCGATCGGCTTCCCCCGCATAGACCGTATGATTGCCCCATAGACTTACTCCCAGGGGCGGAGATCCCGTTTGGTCATGTCTACCCGTTGGCGGCACCTGAGCTAGAAGCACTAAAAGAATACATTGATGAAAGTCTAGCTAAGGGATTCATTCGTCCGTCTACCTCACCAGCAGGGGCACCCATCTTTTTCGTGAAAAAGAAAGAGGGGACTCTGAGACCCTGTATTGACTACCGGGAACTGAATAAAATAACTATCCGGAACCGGTATCCGTTACCGTTGATTCCTGAGCTATTGGAGAGGGTCCAACAGGCAAAAATATTCACCAAATTGGATCTCCGTGGGGCATACAATCTACTCCGTATACGTCCCGGAGACGAGTGGAAGACCGCGTTCCGATGTCGGTATGGACATTTTGAGTACCTAGTGATGCCTTTTGGACTTTGTAACGCTCCCGCGACTTTCCAACATCTAGTTAACGATATTTTTAGGGATATCATGGACCAATTCATGGTGATTTATCTGGACGATATCCTAATCTTTTCTGATTCCCTACAGGAACACCAGGAACACGTCAAGACCGTACTTACCCGGCTGAGGGAAAACCACCTGTACATCAAGCTGGAGAAATGCGAGTTCCACTGCTCACAAATACAATTCTTAGGTTATGTCATCTCTCCTCAGGGACTGAACATGGAGTCTGGCAAGATACAAGCAATTCTAGACTGGCCGGAACCGGGGAACATCAAGGAGGTACAACGCTTTGTCGGTTTTGCCAACTTTTACCGACGTTTTATCCGTAATTTTTCAGAGATCGTTCGCCCCATCACTCTGTTAACCAAGAAAGAACAGAAGTTTGTGTGGTCCGCCCAGGCCCAGGAAGCTTTCCATCGTCTCAAGGTTTGTTTTACCTCAGCGCCTATATTGGTACATCCGAATCCCGCACTTCCCTTTATCGTGGAAGTCGATGCTTCCGACTACGCATTAGGGGCCATCCTTTCACAAAGGACTGGGGACAAGAGTCTCTTGCATCCGTGTGCTTTCTTTTCTCGCCGGTTGTCCCCTGCAGAAAGGAACTATGACATTGCGGACAAGGAATTGTTAGCGATTATTTCCGCTTTCAAGGAATGGAGACACCACTTACAGGGAGCCACGCAGCAAGTGATAGTACTCACAGATCATCGTAATCTGGAATTTCTTAAGTCTGCCAGGTGCCTGTCTCCACGGCAAGCCCGTTGGAGCCTATTCCTTAACCAGTTCAATTTTGTCGTTACATACCGTCCAGGTTCACGTAATGGGAAAGCCGATGCCTTGTCCCGAATCCACGCCGTGGACTCCGTGCCTGGAACCCCGTCTCAGACCGTGTTATCGGATGCCAATTTCGTTGGAGTAATCCAGGACCAGGACTTGTGGAAGGACATCAAGCTGGCCTATGATGGTGACGTATTTCTTGCTGCCCCCCCGAATGATGTAACTCTTGTTCTTCGGAATGGTGTGTGGTTGAGAGAGCGACGCATTTATGTCCCGGAGGCCGTAAGACTTCGGGTTCTCAAGTTGGTCCATGACTCCGTGTTGGCTGGTCATAGGGGGGTACAGAAGACGCAGGAATTTCTGAACCGTTTTTTCTGGTGGCCTACCTGTTTAAAGGACGTAAAGGACTATGTCCACTCATGTGTGGTTTGTGCCCGGTGCAAGGTCCCTCGTGTGGCTCCTACAGGACTCCTCCAACCGTTACCCGTGCCATCTCGCCCTTGGGGGTCTATCTCAATGGATTTTATTGTGGAGTTGCCCGTTTCAGACGGTCACAATACCATTTTAGTGGTGGTGGATCGGTTGACTAAAGCTGCTCACTTTATTCCGTGTGCCGGTCTTCCCTCAGCCGCAGAGACAGTGGATCTGGTTATCCAGAACGTATTCCGATTGCATGGGGTACCAGACGAGATCATCTCTGACCGGGGCGTGCAGTTCACGTCTAGGTTCTGGAAGGGGTTTTGTACGGCACTCCAGATTGATGTCTGTTTGTCTTCTGCATACCATCCTCAGACAAATGGGCAAACCGAACGGACCAATCAAACACTGGAACAATACCTTCGCTGTTATGTCAGCCATCTGCAGGACGATTGGTTGAAGATGCTTCCGTTGGCGGAGTTCTCATATAACAACACTCAGAGCAGCTCCACTAAGGTAACGCCCTTCTTTGCTAACTTGGGTTACCATCCGACTATTTTGCCTAGGTCACCGGTTGCGGTCTCAGTGCCTGCGGTGGAGGACAGATTAACAGAGCTACGACAAAATCAGGAGGTTCTGAAGGACACTGTGGCTACAGCTCAGGAGCGTTACAAGAGGTCGGCAGACGCTCACCGGAGACCGGCACCCATGTATAAGGTAGGGGACTCTGTATGGTTGTCCACCAAGAACCTGAGATTGGGTGTTCCTTCGCAGAAACTGGGACAAAAATTCATCGGTCCGTTCAAGATCACCGGGATCGTGAGCCCTGTGGCCTGTCGGCTGCGGTTACCGCACCATCTAAAGGTACACCCGGTCTTTCATGTTTCTCTCCTCAAATCCGTCTCTCCCAATACGTTTCATGGTCGTGTCGTGCCTCCTCCTCCGCCTGTGATGGTCGACGGCGAGGAGCAGTTCGTGGTTGAGGACATTATTGACTCCCGGCTTCATCATCGTCGTCGGCTTCAGTATCTGGTACGTTGGCAGGGGTACGCCCCCGAGGACGATTCCTGGGAACCGGTGGGTAACATTCGAGCACCACGGAAGATCGCTCAGTTTCATCGACGGTACCCGGACAAGCCGGGCCCTGACCCGTCCTGAGGCCGTTTCTGGGGGGGGGAGTAATGTCAGGTTTCCGGGTTTTCCAGTCCTCTTTTGAAAAAGCTTGCCCTCGGTTAACATGGAGTTTTGTGTTCTGTTGCCCTACTTCCTGTCCAGCTGCTTAAAAGGCCGCCTCTAAGCTTAGTCCAGTGCCTGAGTATACTGCTTGCTGTGTGCTCCTGCTTTGCTGCTGCTGCTACTGGATTACCTTTGGATCCTCCTGAAGATCTACCGACCGACTCTGGACCATACCCGGTTTCTTCAAACTGTGCCCGGACTCCGTCTGCCGTCTTTTGTCAGCACGTCTGCCCGGTTTCTTCCGGTTCATAACCATTCTGGACTTTCATTCCGTACGGACACTTCTGGACTTTACCGCTTGCCCCTTGTGTCCCGGCTGCGGCGCATTTAGGCCTTCCGGGGTTGATTGCCGGACAGTCCCTGTATAGGGGTTCGCTCTGGTGGTCTCCCTGGGGGAGTCCGGTGCGTGGCCCCGGGAATCCCCTTCGCTCCGTTTTAGAAAGGTATTTTTGTGTTTGTTATACTGTGTATTTCTGTTGTGTATCTACCGTGGTTACATATCATAAACATCTTGTACCACAAACTCGTCTCTGGCTGTCATTGCCCTAACGCTATCGAAATCCTCAAACCATACAATAGTATTACACTCCGACACAAAAAGACTGAATGCTGTCATAAATTCAAAGAGTACTTCAACAAAGTTCTAGGTTAAGGGCGTGTATATTTTTATATTTTTACAACCACATTGTTTTTTTTCTTTATTTCTCTTCAAAAATATTTCAGTTTATTTATTGCTTTGTACAGATTATCGGGGACAATTAAAGGTGGAAAAAGTTCTGAAATATTTCTTCTTGGTATGATTATTTTATATGACAAAAACCTGGCATTTTAACAGGGGCGTGTAGACTTTTTATACCCACTGTGCATTTTCATCTGATGACTCCTCATATATATGGATATTATCATTGTAGAAAAGCAGATATTGTTATGTGAAATGATGCGTTATTTTTGGTTTCTACAGAATTTCATTTTTTGTTACTTTTTTTCTAGGGGCATTTCTTATCCCATATTTCTTAACTCTGATTTTTGCGGGGGTTCCGCTGTTCCTCTTGGAGTGTTCCTTGGGACAATACACGTCTATCGGAGGTCTTGGAGTATGGAGGCTTGCTCCCATGTTTAAAGGTACGTGTGCTTTATCACTTTGTAGCATGGTCATTTGTGCGGCTGGTGATTCTCTATAGATGTAGATACAGATGTAGAAAGTGCAGAGAGAGAAATGCGACCTCTAGATATACAAATGCAATGGATTTTTGGATTTTGGATATCTGCATCGCGATACCTTTCTAGTGTGTTAGTTTAAAGAGGACAGTGAAGAGTGGACAGCGTGTTCTCTTATTTTATTCTATTTTCTATTATATCCTGAGTATTTCCTTTTTTATTTCATAAAATTCTGCAATAATTTCTAGAGATGTTATTTTTTTATTTAGTGCACCCAATATGCTATTTTGCATGGTCTTTACCAAGGGGGCACTTCACAAAATAAAGAGCGTATATTCAGGCTGCTCTGCATAATTACCCTGTGGCCACGCGCCCCCGGTAAAGACATAAAAAAGTTCATATTGGCCGCATTAAACTAGAAGGCTCATGTGTCTGATGCTGATTTATGAAAAATAGTTACAAAATTCTCTAAATAGTTTCTCTTTAAAGGGAATCTGTCACCACTTTCACCTTTTTACAGTGTTACTATGGCCATACAGGGTATAGATTGCTGACAATGGTCTTACCTTTATGTCTCATATCAGATGTCTTGTTGTGGATAAATCATCTTTTATCACTTTATGTAAATGAGCTCTTCCAGGCTATGGGGCGGATTCTGCCCGGAAGATAACTCCGCCTCCAGAGATTTATTTAAATAAAAGGGGCGTTATTAGTGTGATGTATGTCGCCCGCTCTCTGCGCTCTGTGCAGAGCTGTGTGTGATTATAAGTGACATTTCTGCAGGTTCCTCTCCGCTTCAGCCTCCATCTCACAGGCAGACAGTTTGTAACATTGTTGCAATGAAGCAGAGCTCAGGGAGCTGCAAGAAATGTGTTTGAAAGAAGTCAATTTCCTTTCTCCTGTTTTGTGTCAGTTACTTGTCTCACACTGGTAACACCCCTTTTATTTAAAATAAGCTCTGGAGGCGGAGTTATCTTCCAGGCAGCATCCGCCCCAGAGCCTGGAAGAGCTCATTTACATAAAGTGATAAAAAATACTTTTCCACAGCAAGACATCTGATATGAGACATAAAGGTAAGACTATTGTCAGCATTCTCTACCCTGTATGGCCATAATAACAGTGTAAAGAGGTCAAATTGGTGACAGATTCCCTTTAAATCTTCATCCATATGCAGGACTGTGCAAATGTTTTAGGCAGGTATATAAAAATGCTCCACAGCAAAAATGCTTTAAAAAACTAGAAATCTTAATAGTTTATTTATATCAATAAACAAGATGCAAAGTGAATGCACAATATTTGCCTTCAAAATAGCAACAGTTCTTCTCGTTGCACTAGTACTTGGAGGCAGGTTTTGAAAGAGCTCGGTAGGAGATTGTTCCAGACCCAGGCATCTTGGAGAAATGACCCCAGATCTTCAGTGTATGAGCCTGTATGGATCCTCGTGTGTAAGAGGCAGTCTCCTGATCTCAGACAGACAGGATGTGAGATCAGGGCTCCGCGGGGGCCGAATTATCACCTCCAGGACTCCTTTTTGCTTCTCCATGTTTTAGATAGTTCTTAATCATGTCAGCTGTATGTTTTGGGTTATTGTGGAAGACGACTGAGCAGGGGAACAAGACATTTTGGTAATATACTCCATCTTCGAGGGAATGTGCAACATTGTGGACTGTAGACACCGGTCGGACAAGGAAACTTAGTGCTTCTGATCAAAGACTTATCTTTCTTCCCTTTGAAATAGGAAGATGTCAGCTCAGAACTGCCAGAAAATGTCCATTATCTGGCTGCAACATAAGGCAGTTTATGTGACGAAACGCTGGAGAGTGGTATATTAATAAATGTCTGCAGGAAACAGTGAAGTATGACAGGAGGATGCTTGCAAGAGTGGGACGGCATATCAGCAATTGGATTTGATCAATATAAAAGGGCTTCTCAATGCTGAGAAATATGGACAGAAACTTTATCCATCCCGCAATGTCATCAGGAGGCATCTAAAGGGCTCCAAATTTATTGTGCAGCAGAAAATGACGTCAAATATTCAGCCAATTTCATTAAGAGTGAGTAGTCCTGGAGGTGATGAACCAGCCCCCGCAGAGCCCTGATCTCACATCATCCCCTCTGTCTGGGATCAGGAGTCCTGGAGGTGATGATCCGGCCCCTGCAGAGCCCTGGTCTCACATCATCCCCTCTGTCTGGGATTAGGAGTCCTGGAGGTGATGATCCGGCCGCTGCAGAGCCCTGATCTCACATCATCCCCTCTGTCTGGGATCAGGTGTCCTGGAGGTGATGAACCAGCCCCCGCAGAGCCCTGATCTCACATCATCCCCTCTGTCTGGGATCAGGAGTCCTGGAGGTGATGATCCGGCCCCTGCAGAACCCTGATCTCCGATCCTACCATCTGTCTGGGATCAGGAGTCCTGGAGGTGATGATCCGGCCCCCGCAGAGTCTTGACCTCACATCATCCCGTCTGTCTGGGATCAGGAGTCCTGGAGATGATGATCTGGCCCCCGCAGAGCCCTGATCTCACATCATCCCCTCTGTCTGGGATCAGGAGTCTTGGAGGTGATGATCCGGCTCTTGCAAAGCCCTGATCTCCCATCATCCCATCTGTCTGGGATCATTAGTCCTGGAGGTGATGATCTGGCCCCCGCAGAGCCCTGATCTCACATCATCCCATCTGTCTGGGATCAGGAGTCTTGGAGGTGATGATCCGGCTCTTGCAAAGCCCTGATCTCCCATCATCCCATCTGTCTGGGATCATTAGTCCTGGAGGTCATGATCCGGCCCCCGCAGAGACCTGATCTCACATCATCCCATCTGTCTGGAATCAGGAGTCCTGGAGGTGATGATCCGGCCCCTGCAGAGCCCTGATCTCCCATCATCCCATTTGTCTGGGATCAGGAGTCCTGGAGGTGATGATCCGGCTCCTGCAAAGCCCTGATCTCACATCACCCCATCTGTCTGGGATCATTAGTCCTGGAGGTGATGATCTGGCCCCCGCAGAGCCCTGATCTCACATCATCCCATCTGTCTGGGATCAGGAGTCTTGGAGGTGATGATCCGGCTCTTGCATAGCCCTGATCTCCCATCATCCCATCTGTCTGGGATCATTAGTCCTGGAGGTGATGATCCGGCCCCCGCAGAGCCCTGATCTCCCATCATCCCATCTGTCTGGGATCAGGAGTCCTGGAGGTGATGATCCGGCTCCTGCAAAGCCCTGATCTCACATCATCCCGTCTGTCTGGGATCACGAGTCCTGGAGGTGATGATCCGGCTCCTGCAAAGCCCTGATCTCCCATCATCCTGTCTGTCTGGGATCAGGAGTCCTGGAGGTGATGATCCGGCCCCTGCAGAGCCCTGATCTCACATCATCCTATCTGTCTGGGATCAGGAGTACTGGAGGTGATGATCCGGCCCCCGCAGAGCCCTGATCTCACATCATCCCGTCTGTCTGGGATCAGGAGTCCTGGAGGTGATGATCCGGCCCCCGCAGAGCCCTGATCTCACATCATCCCGTCTGTCTGGGATCAGGAGTCCTGGAGGTGATGATCCGTCCCCCGCAGAGCCCTGATCTCACATCAGCCCATCTGTCTGGGATCATTAGTCCTGGAGGTGATGATCCGGCCCCCGCAGAGCCCTGATCTCACATCAGCCCATCTGTCTGGGATCAGGAGTCCTGGAGGTGATGATCCGGCCCCCGCAGAGCCCTGATCTCACATCATCCCATCTGTCTGGGATCAGGAGTCCTGGAGGTGATGATCCGACCCCCGCAGAGCCCTGACCTCACATCATCCCGTCTGTCTGGGATCAGGAGTCCTGGAGGTGATGATCCGGCCCCTGCAGAGCCCTGATCTCACATCATCCCGTCTGTCTGGGATCAGGAGTCCTGGAGGTGATGATACAGCCTCCGCAGAGCCCTGATCACACAGAAACCTCCTTTTGTGTTTCTTCAAAATTAAATTCTGCCAAATACCTTTACACAAAGATCCTCACACCAAATATTCATCCAATTTAGATTTATCAATTGTTCTTCCATTTTCCATAAAAATAAACTTATATCTTCTATTTTTTAAAATATTCTTACCTTACAACATTTTTTCTACAATTGCCTAAAACCTGTGTGCAGTTCTGCATGAAATATACAAGCATATGGCAATTAGATTTCTAAGTATAGGGAAACAATGGAGCAGACTTAAGGCCACTTTACACGCTACGATTTATCTGACGATCTCTTAAACGATGTGACACGCCCAGATTGTTGTTACGATTCGCCAAGATCACACATAGGTCGTTTATTTGTTGGTCACACGTAGCGATCTCACAAACAACGCAACAGCGATCAGCGATATATTGTTTGACCACGGCGGTCGTTTGGATGTTGTTAGTCGTTGGCAGGTGTCACATGGGTCTGCTGCGTTCCAAACGACGAACAATATTTTGAAACTGAACGACGTGTCAACGATCAACGATTTGCAACCTATTTACGATCGTTCGGAGTTGCTCGTAGGTGTCACATGCAATGACGTCACTAAGGATGACGGAAGTGCGTCACGGAAACTGTGACCCCGATTACATATCGTCAGATAAATCGTAGCGTGTAACGCCTCCTTTAGGCTTCATTCACATTTTGTGCTTTCCGTGAGGTTACCTCCGTGTTTGTAACCAAAACCAGGAGAGGAACAATCAGAGGAGACGTATCATAGACATATGAGCTCCACTCCTGGTTTTATCCCCCACTCCTGGTTTAATCCCCCACTCCCGGTTTTATCCCCCACTCCTGGTTTTATCCCCCACTCCTGGTTTAATCCCCCACTCCTGGTTTAATCCCCCACTCCCGGTTTTATCCCCCACTCCCGGTTTTATCCCCCACTCCCGGTTTTATCCCCCACTCCTGGTTTTATCCCCTGCTCCTGGTTTTATCCCCCACTCCTGGTTTTATCCCCCACTCCCGGTTTTATCCCCCACTCCGGGTTTTATCCCCCACTCCTGGTTTAATCCCCCACTCCTGGTTTAATCCCCCAGTTCCGGTTTTATCCCCCACTCCTGGTTTTATCCCCCACTCCTGGTTTAATCCCCCACTCCCGGTTTTATCCCCCACTCCTGGTTTTATCCTCCACTCCTGGTTTATCCTCCACTCCTAGTTTTATCCCCCACTCCTGGTTTAATCCCCCACTCCCGGTTTTATCCCCCACTCCTGGTTTTATCCTCCACTCCTGGTTTATCCTCCACTCCTGGTTTTATCCCCCACTCCTGGTTTTATCCCCCACTCCTGGTTTAATCCCCCACTCTTGGTTTTATCCCCCACTCCTGGTTTAATCCCCCACTCCCGGTTTTATCCCCCACTCCTGGTTTTATCCCCCACTCCTGGTTTAATGCCCCACTCTCGGTTTTATCCCCCACTCCTGGTTTAATCCCCCACTCTTGGTTTTATCCCCCACTCCTGGTTTAATCCCCCACTCTCGGTTTTATCCCCCACTCCTGGTTTTATCCCCCACTCCTGGTTTAATCCCCCACTCTCGGTTTTATCCCCCACTCCTGGTTTTATCCTCCACTCCTGGTTTATCCTCCACTCCTAGTTTTATCCCCCACTCCTTGTTTAATCCCCCACTCCCGGTTTTATCCCCCACTCCTGGTTTTATCCTCCACTCCTGGTTTATCCTCCACTCCTGGTTTTATCCCCCACTCCTGGTTTTATCCCCCACTCCTGGTTTAATCCCCCACTCCCGGTTTTATCCCCCACTCCTAGTTTTATCCCCCACTCCTGTTTTTATCCCCCACTCCTGGTTTAATCCCCCACTCTCGGTTTTATCCCCCACTCCTGGTTTTTTCCCCCACTCCTGGTTTAATCCCCCACTCCCGGTTTTATCCCCCACTCCCGGTTTTATCCCCCACTCCTGGTTTTATCCCCCACTCCCGGTTTAATCCCCCACTCTCGGTTTTATCCCCCACTCCTGTTTTTATCCCCCACTCCTGGTTTTATCCCCCACTCCTGGTTTAATCCCCCACTCTCAGTTTTATCCCCCACTCCCGGTTTTATCCCCCACTCCTGGTTTTATCCCCCACTCCTGGTTTATCCTCCTTTCCCGGTTTTATCCCCCACTCCTGGTTTTATCCTCCACTCCTGGTTTATCCTCCACTCCCGGTTTTATCCCCCACTCCTGGTTTTTTCCCCCACTCCTGGTTTAATCCCCCACTCCCGGTTTTGGCTTACCAACCATGTCACCTTACACTTCTGCTTCTTACTAGATTACATTCTGAGGTTAATAAAACATAAATACATCCAGTGAGGTTTAAAAAAAAATGATAATTTGATGTCAACCTAAAGGGGTTGTATGTTATTAGAAAACATGGCTGTTTTTTCTCCACACATCATGGGTTTTATGTGAAATAGAAGTTCAGAACTTTTTGGCTTAAGTGAACCTGAAATGGTAAACTGTCGGGTGCGGCTGTTCATTTCCTGAAAATGTTCAAAATCTGAAAAACTCTTAAACTTTATAGGAGCATATGACTTTATTTTTGGTGAATAATCCCATTCTGTTTTAAATTAATTATGAAAATGATGTAATAATAATCTTTATAATGTATCATTGTATCGATCATTGTAACGTTACGGTTTTCCCGCAGGGGTCGGACTCGCTGCCGCGGTTCTGTCTTTCTGGTTAAATATTTACTACATTGTTATCATATCCTGGGCGATATATTATCTGTATAACTCATTCACAACTGTAAGTATCTCTTTATATATTTACCTGTTTGTTAGTTTTAGCTGCTCTGTATTCTCTAGACATTTGTAATGTTTTCAGATGACCTCGTAGCAGATATTGTCCTTACTCCATGTATTCTTATTGCTGTGGATCTGGCAGGCGTCCTATGTGCACGATGATATATGATATGAGGAAGACACTGGGCTGAAAAGATATAATTTCTACTCCATTCAGATTAATTTTAGTATTTATAAGCTGTTTTACTGCAATCAGGACTCCTAGAGGAAGTTAGAGAGTCCAGCTCCGCCCCACACAGTGATTGACAGCTAGATGTATGCAGGAAACCTGCCAATCTAGTGTTCTGGCAGAGGAAGCGGGACACGGCTCCTTCTCTGTTCCACGGCTTTATGGATCCCGTTTGTATGGATCTGTATGATGTTACTCACAGTCTTCTGTGTGAAAGGAGGTATCTAAAATGTATTCCAAAATTCATATAAATTCCATATAATGGAGGTATTTGTCATGATTCGCCTCCCTATCCACATGGCTAGGGGGCGGAGCCTTCTCTCGGGCCTCACTTCCGGCCCCTGGATGCCTTAAAAGCTGGCATTTCCAGTGAACCAGTGCCGGCTATAAGCTTAGCTCTGCTTTGCCTGTGATTGCTGGTCCTGTGAGTGATATCCTGATCTGTCTGTTCCTGTGCCCTTGTCTGTGTTCTGTCCCCTGGTCGTCCCTCCTGTCCTGTGTCCCCTCTCCTATTCCCCACTCTGTTGCTTCCTCCGGTACTGACCTTGGCCTGACTTTGACTCCGCTTTTGCACGTCCCTCCGGTCCTGCTTCTGCCCGTACGGTGTTTGACCCAGCCTGCCTGACTATTCCTTGCATGCTCTGCAGCTCTGCTTCTCAGCTGTGCTGATTAGGCAGTGCATGAGAACGCTGTACATTTCCTTCCTGGTTCTCATTGCTCTGTGTAGTGTCGTCTGCTGCAGCGCTCTGACTCCCCCTGGTGGCAGCATTACAGTATTATTATCTGCAGACATTGCTTCCCAGTGAGAATATAGGCCCCAATTCATCAAGACCGGGGAAGATTTTTCTTGAGTGTTGGAATCAGATGCTGCTGATTCATCAAAAAGCGTATGCCTCTTAATGAATCAATAGCGTCTGCTGAGAGGCATGTGTGTCGCTCAGGGCTATGGGGTACTTGGTCCGGGGTGGTGTATTGCTGGGGAGGTGTCACTTGGTGGCTGTTGTTGTTGTTGAAAGGGGTATATTTACAGATGAGATTAAATGAAAGTTTATTACATGACACCACTTGCGGGTTGTGGCTATGTGGATGGAGCTGCCACTGCACAATTCTTGCTACTGGGGCCGGTGTTGGTGGCAGCCTGGATGTTAGGCCCTTCGCAAGCAGGACCGTACCCGAGAGGGTAGGTGATGTGGATGGGTGCAGAAAAAAGGTAGGCCACACAAGGGTTTGCAGTGTAACTGGTTCCTTTACTCAGAGTAAGATGGAAACTGGTCACTCGAGAAAGGCTGGTCTTGACCGCTGGTCCCCTTACTCCCAGTGACCTGGTGGCTTCTTTCCCCTGCACCTGTCTTTTGTTGGTGGGTCACCGTGGCTTGGAGCGTCTGAGGGTTCCCTCCTGGTAGTTTCTTAACAGTAGTCCGTATGACGGTAGCGTGAACCCTGTGAGGTCGCAGTCTCTGGTCCTGTCCCCGGTTCTCCCATTGCTACTGAGTCCCGAACTTCAAGGTCAGTGAGGTCCTTGATGGTCCCCTCACTGTGCAGATTTTATCAGGTTTGCTTGGAGCCGTTGCCTGACCTAGGATTCTGTACCCCGTGCTATGGTTCTGGGAGCACTCCACCGTACTCCACCGGCAACCACATGCCTGGGCCCTGAGGTCACTGTCACACTTCTGTCAGTGCTTCCTCTCGCTCTCTCCATCCGTCACAGATGACGACTCTCAACTCCACTCTCTGACTGTCCACTGTCTGCCCCCTCCCACCTGGTTGTCTAGTGGACTGGATCGGCTCCACCTCTAAATGGTCATCCATTAGGTCCAACCCTAGTCTGGTACCAGTCTATGGGGAATTTGGGGATTAACTGGAATGTTTTTGCTGTTACCGGCACTGGTCTTCTGGGTCCCTGAGGGTAGGCCCTACATCCTGGTGGGGATGCAGTACCTTAAAGCTCCCTGACGGCTTCAGGGGCGTTACACATGCGCCTCTGTGTGCCACGCCACATATCTTACTCTAATGGGACTGGAGTGAGATTTCTAGCATCTCGAATGCCATGGCTCGTCATGAGTTGTAGGACCGGTGGCGTCATGCTCTTACCGAGCCCCTATCCAGCCATAACTCCGATAACTTTCTTGAAGTTGGTAAAAACTGGAGTACATTTACAAATCTTCTGTGCATTGTGAGTTGCACCAAATTTTTGCAACTTTTGAAACCAGTTTTATATCAGAAGTCTGGTGAAATTGCCTTGAAGAATTGAGGCCACTGTGTCTCACGAATGTATTTAGTCTCTTTTTAACTCATATAGACCTATATCGATAAGTGTGGCACAAAAGGGGTTTTAGGCCCTGTGCGCACGCTGCGGATTTACTGCGGTTTTTACCGTGGGTGCAGGATTCTTTCAGAGGTGCGCACATGGCCTTAAAGGTTTTTTTAGAGCTATCTAAAAATAACCAAACCAGCTTTCCTTGCCGGCCTTGCTGCTCCAGCTCTGCCTCTGCACCGCTGCCCCCAGTCTTTGTTAGCACGGGGGTGACGGCATGAATACAGCATTTGGCTTCTGCAGACAATCACTGGGGTCTGCGGTCTCATAGTATCTACCTTAGCATTACCCCTGAGCCCAATGATTGGCTGCAGTGGTTACGTGCTGTAGTAATGATGTAATTGCTGCATTTGTGTCAAAAAGCCAGAAATGGAGCTGAAAATGGTCAATAAAGCTGATTAATTTGTAGATGCAAATTTGTGCCCAGAAAAAAAAATTAAATGTGAAAAATATTTTAATAGCAAAGATTGTAATGAAAATGTAATAAAATTAAATAAAGTCCTTCTCTTTTTTTAATGTAGGTTTTACCTTGGAAACATTGTGACAATGCCTGGAACACGGAGCGCTGCTTCTCCAATTATTCCATAGTCAACACCACAAACATGACCAGCGCGGTGACTGAATTCTGGGAGTAAGTGTCTGATTTGTAGCGGATGATTCAGATTGTAGCACCTGTTATATAATGGTGCGATCACAGGGAAATGTACCTTTAATAGCTCCTCAGCACACAGCCTTCCATCCCGCGTAATTACAGCCTGCAGCGCCAGGCTCCGCTAATAACAGGGTGCAGCGTATAATTGTGCGCTAACAGAGGACAAGCGGCAGACGCGCGCTCTTCAGCAATCACACCAGATCCGATAAACTTAATCACCGGTTGCTATAAGCAAATGCGCCGGGTATTTCTGTTATTTACTACATTCTATAAAGAACTCGTCATAAGACACTGCTCTACTTGTACAACATGAAAATCATTGCACGGAACAGAGATATGATGTGTAATGGGCTTTAAAAAATGGCGTACTTTTTATTTTTTCAAAATATTTATATTATTTTTAAAGATTCTTAATTTTTTCCTTAATTATTTTCTAAAATAAGGTAAATGTATCACTGCAGCTTTTGTGATTATGTTAAAACTTATATTTAAAAATATTTTTTATCTAATGTAGTTTGTATTTTCTTACTTTGCTGTTACATGATTATACGACAATAAGTTGCGTTAAACGTAGATATTTGCGTAGTCGCCAGTAAGCATAAAACCATGTGTTGTCTGCATGGGGAGGGTGGTGTGGTCTCCACTTAGACATCTGCAGCTTCTTCTGCTGCCGCCATCTTGGACACCTCCTGTGTTGCCTAGTACATGTAGAAGATGTAGGTGCAGGAGATGCCACAGATACCGGGCATCTGAAGATGTGGTAGATCGCCCGCTGAAGGCCACATCGGTGACTGGACTAATCAACATAAGTGAAGGTCGGGTGATTATTACGTTTTGTTTGGGGTTTATTTGTTTTAACCCCTTACTGGACCAATCCAGCAAAATGGTGGCCAGTCTTAAATGTAAAAAAATTCAGATTTTGGCACATGATGACAAGGGAGACATCCTCCACATCTAGAAGAAATAAGGTTTGTCCATCATCACAGACAGAGTTTTACTGTAAGAGCAATCAGGTTATGGATTTTCTACTATAAGAACAGTGATATTGATTATTTACTGTAATATCAATTATCAGACTATGGGTTCTTTACTGTAAAAGCAGTGAGACTATGGATTGTTTACTGTAAGAACTGAGAGATTATGGATTTTTTAGAGTAAAAGCAGTGACATGATAATTTCTTTACTGTAAGAGCAGTAAGATTATGAATTCTTTATTATAAGAGCAGTCATGTCATCAGACAATGGGTTCTTTACAGTAAAAGCAGTGAGATTATGGGTTTTTTACTGAAGAAGCAGTGAGATTATGGATTCTTTACTATAAGAACTGTGAGATTATGGATTAGTTACAGTAATAGCAGTGATATGATAAATTGCTTACTGTAAGAGCAGTGAGATTCCGGATTCTTTACTGTAAGAGCAGTGAGATTGCGGATTCTTTACTGTAAGAGCAGTGAGATTACGGATTCTTTACTGTAAGAGCAGTCATCAGACTATGGGTTCTTTACTGTAGGAGCAGTGAGATTCTGAAACTCTGCCACATGATGCAGTAATGGTTGACTCACTAAAAAAGCTCAAGGAGGCCTTCTTAATAATTAAAATATTCCATGTTATCTGCAGTAGATTCTGTGATTGTGTGTTGGGGTGTTGATCCAAGGAACTTGTCTGATTGCCGTAAGTGGAGTTGGGAAGGAATTTTACCCCAGTATAAAGCAATTACCATCTGCCCCACACAGGGGCCCATTCACCCCTCTGTACAGGGGCCCATTCATCCCTCTACCCAGGGGCCCATTCACCCCTCTGCACAGGAGCCCATTCACCCCTATACACATGGGCCCATTCATCCCTCTACACAGGGGCCCATTCACCCCTCTACACAGGGGCCCATTCACCCCTCTGTACAGGGGCCCATTCATCCCTCTACACAGGGGCCCATTCACCCCTCTGCACAGGAGCCCATTCACCCCTATACACATGGGCCCATTCATCCCTCTACACAGGGGCCCATTCACCCCTCTACACAGGGGCCCATTCACCCCTCTGTACAGGGGCCCATTCATCCCTCTACACAGGGGCCCATTCACCCCTCTGCACAGGGGCCCATTCACCCCTCTGTACAGGGGCCCATTCATCCCTCTGCACAGGGGCCCATTCACCCCTCTACACAAGGGCCCATTCATCCCTCTACACAGGGGCCCATTCACTCCTCTACACAGGGGCCCATTCATCCCTCTGCATGGGGGCCCATTCACCCCTCTGCACAGGGGCCCATTCACCCCTCTGCACAGGGGCCCATTCACCCTCTGCACAGGGGCCCATTCACCCCTCTGTACAGGCGCCCATTCATCCCTCTACACAGGGGCCCATTCACCCCTCTGCACAGAGGCCCATTCACCCCTCTGCACAGGGGCCCATTCACCCCTCTACACAGAGGCCCATTCACCCCTCTACACAGAGGCCCATTCACCCTCTGCACAGGGGCCCATTCACCCCTCTGCACAGGGGCCCATTCACCCTCTACACAGGGGCCCATTCACCCCTCTGCACAGGGGCCCATTCACCCCTCTGCACAGGGGCCCATTCACCCTCTACACAGGGGCCCATTCACCCCTCTGCACAGGGGCCCATTCATCCCTCTACAGAGGGGTCCATTCACCCCTCTGCACAGGGGCCCATTCATCCCTCTACATAGGGGCCCATTCACCCTCTACACAGGGGCCCATTCACCCCTCTGCACAGGGGCCCATTCATCCCTCTACAGAGGGGCCCATTCACCCCTCTGCACAGGGGCCCATTCACCCCTCTGCACAGGGGCCCATTCACCCCTCTGCACAGGGGCCCATTCACTCCTCTACACAGGGGCCCATATACCCTCTGCACAGGGGCCCATTCACCCCTCTACACAGGGGCCCATTCACCCCTCTGCACAGGGGCCCATTCACCCTCTGCACAGGGGCCCATTCACCCCTCTGCACAGGGGCCCATTCACCCTCTGCACAGGGGCCCATATACCCTCTGCACAGGGGCCCATTCACCCCTCTACACAGGGGCCCATTCACCCCTCTGCACAGGGGCCCATTCACCCTCTGCACAGGGGCCCATTCACCCCTCTGCACAGGGGCCCATTCACCCTCTGCACAGGGGCCCATTCACCCCTCTGCACAGGGGCCCATTCACGCTCTGCACAGGGGCCCATTCACCCCTCTGCACAGGGGCCCATTCACCCTCTGCACAGGGGCCCATTCACTCATCTACACAGGGGCCCATTCACCCTCTACACAGGGGCCCATTCACCCTCTGCACAGGGGCCCTTTCACCCCTCTGCACAGGGGCCCATTCACCCTCTGCACAGGGGCCCATTCACCCTCTGCACAGGGGCCCATTCACCCTCTGCACAGGGGCCCATTCACCCCTCTGCACAGGGGCCCATTCACCCTCTGCACAGGGGCCCATTCATCCCTCTACAGAGGGGCCCATTCACCCCTCTGCACAGGGGCCCATTCACCCCTCTGCACAGGGGCCCATTCACTCCTCTACACAGGGGCCCATATACCCTCTGCACAGGGGCCCATTCACCCCTCTACACAGGGACCCATTCACCCTCTGCACAGGGGCCCATTCACCCCTCTGCACAGGGGCCCATTCACCCCTCTGCACAGGGGCCCATTCATCCTCTGCACAGGGGCCCATTCACCCCTCTACACAGGGGCCCATTCACCCTCTGCACAGGGGCCCATTCACCCCTCTGCACAGGGGCCCATTCACCCCTCTGCACAGGGGCCCATTCACCCTCTGCACAGGGGCCCATTCACCCCTCTGCACAGGGGCCCATTCACCCTCTGCACAGGGGCCCATTCACCCCTCTGCACAGGGGCCCATTCACCCTCTGCACAGGGGCCCATTCACCCTCTGCACAGGGGCCCATTCACCCCTCTGCACAGGGGCCCATTCACCCTCTGCACAGGGGCCCATTCACCCCTCTACACAGAGGCCCATTCACCCCTCTGCACAGGGGCCCATTCACCCCTCTACACAGGGGCCCATTCACCCCTCTGCACAGGGGCCCATTCACCCCTCTGCACAGGGGCCCATTCACCCCTCTGCACAGGGGCCCATTCACCCTCTGCACAGGGGCCCATTCACCCCTCTGCACAGGGGCCCATTCACCCCTCTGCACAGGGGCCCATTCACCCTCTGCACAGGGGCCCATTCACCCTCTGCACAGGGGCCCATTCACCCCTCTGCACAGGGGCCCATTCACCCTCTGCACAGGGGCCCATTCACCCTCTGCACAGGGGCCCATTCACCCTCTGCACAGGGGCCCATTCACCCCTCTGCACAGGGGCCCATTCACTCCTCTGCACAGGGGCCCATTCACCCTCTGCACAGGGGCCCATTCACCCTCTACACAGGGGCCCATTCACCCTCTGCACAGGGGCCCATTCACCCCTCTGCACAGGGGCCCATTCACCCCTCTGCACAGGGGCCCATTCACCCCTCTGCACAGGGGCCCATTCACCCTCTGCACAGGGGCCTCTTCTGTCTGTCTCTGCCGGAGCTCGGTGTCTATCTATTCCCAAAGAAAATGTCACTAATCACTTCTGAAGGTGACAGGCGTGATGCCAAATTGATCAATCTTCCTAAAGTCAAACTTCGAGGCTATAAATGCTCATCATGCATTTAGAATATATATTAGCCTCATCGCAGCTGCCAAGATAACGAGGGGAAAACTAATTGCTCCAGAAACATCCTCAGCGCGGGAGGGATCATTGGGCTCTTGGCTAAAAACAACTCGGGGCCTTGCATTTTTGCCCATAAAAAAAACGATAAAGGATTTACATTTATCACACAGTAACCAAACTTTTCAACAACGCCCACTTGTGTCTGAAAAATTGCATGAGGGCTTCATAAATACAGCGCTCGACCCAATGCAATATATTTTTAGACTTGTTGACTGTGACATTCGATTGCATGTTAAAACACGGCTAAAGGCCCCGTCACACGCAGCAACGTATCTAACGATATATCCCCGTGGTCACGGATTCCGTGACGTACATCCGGCATCGTTAGCGACTTTGTTGCGTGTGACAGTAAGGAACGACCATTAACGATGGAAAATACTGACCTTATCGTCCATCGTTGACACGTCGTTCCTTTTTAAAAAATCGTTGATTGTTGCAGGACGCAGGTTGTTCGTCGTTCCCGAGGCATCACACATCGCTACGTGTGACACCTCGGGAACGACGAACTGCAGCTTACCTGCGGCCACTGGCAATGTGGAAGGAAGGAGGTGGGCGGGATGTTACAGGCGCTCATCTCCGCCCCTCCGCTTCTATTGGTCAGACACTTAAAAAGGAGGCGGTTCGCCGGCAACAGCAACAGTGACGTCGCTAGACAGGTAAGTCCGTGTGACGGCTCCTGACAATTTTGTGCGCCACGGGCAGCGATTTGCCCGTGATGCACAAACGACGGGGGCGGGGGCTTTCACCAGAGATATCGCTGTGTGTAACACCCCTTTTAGTCAAGAGAGTGGTCAAGGACAAGAATATAGAAATATAGCAATGGCATTGGATGTTATTATTGATACAGATGGATGTGGAGTTTCCAAGTGCAAAGTAAAAGGTGCCCTGGTTACAGCAAAAAACTACATGGGTGTGGCAAAAAGAGGATGCTGTCACCGTCTGTCACCGGCTGTCATTAGGTACCTGAGGATGCAGGGGATCAAAAACTGACGCTGACTCAAAGCATGAGAAAATGTGTCTGATATGCTCAAATCCAGAAAACTGCGCCACAGAATGGGATTTCATACTGGAACTATTGCAGGCCTTGTATCAGCGATATGAATCACCTGCTGAAAAGAGCACCCTAACTACAGTGAAGCATGGTGGTGATTCAGTGAACCCTGCCAGTGCTCGCTGATGCTCCCAGGCTGCTTTTTACCTTTGGTTTGGGAAGCTTGCAGCATGTGGATGACAAGATGCATTCAATCAACCGTCATAAAATCCTAAAAGTGATCATGCATTCTGTGAAAAAGCTGAAGCTCCAACATTCATTCCAGAGATAATGAGACCCAGTATACCTCCAAGTCCACCAAGACTTGGTTTCAGAAGACGTTCTGAATAACTTTGGGGTGCCATTTACATTGACCTGATAAAGTCTATAGAAAATCATCGGCAGGATTTGAAGAATTCACTTGCAGCACTCAAACCCAAGAATATTAGTGAACTGAAGGCCATTGTTCCTGAGGATGGAGCAAAGATTCCTCAGGAGAGCAGCAGAAGCGTTTGTCTCATCGGCCAATGTCGACTCGGACTTGTCATAAAGAGGTGAATCCCTCTGTGACTGCAGCAGTCATTAAAGGGAACCTGTCCCTGATCCATGCCACCCTAACCATAAGAAACATTAATGTATATTTTCTCTGAAACACCGGAGAGTTTCTGGGAAGAATATACCTGACTGTGACCGTGCAGCCCGGCTCTGATTCATTCTGCCTGTGGTTTGCAATGCAGGCATCAGGCTTCCCCCATATAAAGTATGGCCCACATATAAAGCTGCTTTTATAGCATTATAGTGAGCTGTAAGTGGTCAATCCAATCCACATAGCACAAAAAGATCTTTTATTATACTCACCTACGGCGCAGTCCATTCCGATTGATGTCACTGGTCTTGATCTGGTGCTCTCCTCTCTTTATGCCATCACCATTTTTAGTCTTTCTTTATGTGAATGACGCGTCCTACGTCATGTTTTTGAATCTCGCCCCTGTGCAGGCGCACTTCTCTCTGTCCTGCTGAGGGGAGAGCACAATATTGCAGTGCGCATGCGCCGGCCTTACTTCCAGGATATGGGGCACTTCGGCCTTTCCCCGCTCCTGCACATTACAGTACTTCGCTCTTCCCTCAATATGACAGAGAGAAGTGCGGCTGCGCAGGAGTGCGATGGAGGACTCTGTGTGGATGACGTAAGACGCCTCATTCACACAAAGGGAAGGAGGACGGCGATTGCAGGAAGAGAGGAGGCATCGGAGGAAGGCCAGCGATGCCCATCAGACCGGACCACCCCATATGGGTCATTATAAAGGGTATTTTTATCATATGCAGATTGCGGGCTTGCATACAGGTGGTGGCTGCACTTTATGTTTGAAAAACCTGGTGACCGTTTTCCTTTAAAAGTTGTGTCGAGATATTCAGATTGTTTTAAAACTTTATATATTTTGCTTAGAAACTTAATTTCCAATGAAAGTTGAATTCCTTTGATTTTGATTTGACTTTTTTATATACAACTCGTTTATGGGATCAATATCTCTGTTGCTACTTGGGATGTTTTTATAGGGGTCTAATCCAGGATTAGGACAATGTGTCTATTCTCCAGAGTCAGGTTGTGTTTGGCACTGGAGTATTTGGGGTCGGGAAGCACAAGACACAACCAATCCAGCCGGTGACACGTGGGGCCATATTCTCTTTAATCCTAGGAAATCCCTCTGACGTGTAGACTATGTATACTCCTATACTGCTCCCTTACTGCAGGTTCACACGCTGTTCCTCCATGCTAGTATATATATATATAAACACTCGGTAACTACACACAACAACATCTATATATATATATAACAAAAATCATACATTAACTACACAATACGTAAATTCTAGAATACCCGGTGCGTAGAATCCGGCCACCTTCTAGTCTATGTATAAATCTGGAGTAGTCCACTCCACATCTGATCCTTGGAGACTCCGGCAGTCACTCTTATGGCTTCTACATAACGAGCTGCAGACCGAGATCTCACATCTCCTTGTGATAAACTGATCTATGGCTTTCAATGTATAGTTATTTCTTTTATTAGATAGTTTGTATTGAACTCCCAAAAGAATAAAAAAAAGCAGGAAAATCGTGGGAAATAACTAGCGGAAAAGGCCAAGCAGTCAACAGCCGCCTTATTAAAGTGAATTTATAGCTTCAAGGTTTCATATAAAGCATCTTGTGAAAAGAAGGTCAGAACAGGCCGACAAATGAAGCGATGTAATAAAGTTCACTTACCTAATCTGTAAGCCATAAAGGCGATCTGACGCCGCCGCCGCCGCGCAGGATTTATGCCAGCGGGAGAGCAGGAAAATGAAAATGTAAAGATGCTTGTAAATTAGTTGTGTGATGTCTCGCTCGTCTTCAGAAATCTTACATTTTCCGTTCACATTTCGGGATTTGTTCTTTTGCGCTCAGCACCCGGTAAAGTCGACTCATCAGACAATCTGATAACGATTTCCAGGGCTATTGAATTAATATTAGGAAACCACATTATCTCCAATTCCTTATAAGCAACCGTCTGAGATGACGGAATTCAGAGCAAGAGAAACCATTGAGCGATTAAGATTCCTCTTCAAACCCTCGAGTCTATGAACATGCGGCACATCGGGCGCATCCGGTCGTTGGGTTCTCGCAGACGTCTCACTTTGGCCTCCATACACAACTGCTATCAATGTTACTCTTTATTCTGAATATACAGTGTAGCTAAGCGCTCGCACATCTGTATCTGTATCTGTGTGTGTCTGATCTTTACGTCTCAGATTTCAACATCATTTCACATAGTTCTGGGTAAGACGGTACCGCAACCTTGTATTGTGCATCGTAAGAATGGAGGATTCCAACATCATAATTTTGTTCCCCTTTATCAAACCCTCCTGAAAAACTGCCTGTAACTTTATAAAATGGCTTCTGAGGTTTTCATCCATTACAGAAACTATCCAGCTAATAATCTATGTAGTTATGTAATTTCCTGATATGCTCTATGTACTATAGGTGCCGGATCTTTATCTATAGGCTCCAGTGATTTGGTTCTTCTTCTCCTGTGTTTCCAGCCCCTTACCAGAATTCCGTTTTTTCCCCATAGACTAGCGTTGCATCCGCTATGCAACTGATCAGTCATGGACTGACCACTGGGCGGAAGCAATGCAGGATGTAACGTTTATTGTAGCGCTGAAAAAACGCAGTGCGCAGGATTCTGTTGGCATCCGTTGTTGGTTATAATGGAAGCCTATGGGCACCTGAATCCGTCCAATGTGTCAAATGACGGATTCCAGAGATGGTTCCATCTTTTAGCAACAGAGCATGCTCACGTGTGTAAATTCCTTTCTGGTTAGAAAATCTCTCTCCCTCTCTCTCTCTGTCGGTCGGTCGGTTTCTTTCTCTCACCCCCTCTCTCATACTCACCGATCACGGGCGCGGCGCTGCATGGCTGTCACACTGCTCTGGTGGCTTCTCCTGCTTCTGAAAATGCCGGCCGCTCATTATTCCATCTTGTATTCCCTGATTCCCCCGCCCACCGGCGCCTATGATTAGTTGCAGTCAGACACGCCTCCACGGTGAGTGACAGCTGTCTCACTGCAACCAATCCCAGCCGCCGGTGGGCGGGTCTATATCATGCAGTACAATAAATAAATAAATGATTTAAAAAAAAAAACGGCGTGCGGTCCCCCCCAATTGTGATACAGCCAAGGTACAGCCACATGGCTTAGGGCTGGTATTCTCAGGATGGGGAGCCCCACGTTATTGGGAGCCCCCCAGCCTAAAAATATCATCTAGCAGTCGCCCGGAATCGCCGCATCCATTAGATATAACAATCCCGGGACTCTACCCGGCTCATCCCGAATTGCCCTGGTGCGGTAGCAATCGGGGTAGTAAGGAGTTAACGGCAGCCCATAGCTGCCACTAAGTCCTAGCTTAGTGATGGCAGGCGTCTATGAGACACCCCCTCATCACTAAACTGTAGTGAAAGTAAATAAACACAAACACCGAAAAATCCTTTATTTGAAATAAAAGAGAAAAAAACACCCTCTTTCACCACTTTATTAATCCCCAAATTTCCCTCCAGGTCCAACGTAATCCACACAAGGTCCCAGAAAGCTTTCAGCTCTACTACATGAAGCTGACAGGAGCGGCCGTAGAACACCGCCGCTCGCTGTGAGCTGTACGGAGCAACTGAAGTGAGTCGCGCTGTCAGCGGGGATGTCACTTAGGTTACCCTCGGCCACAGCTGGATTCTGCCAGGTACAAACTGCTACAACGGATCTGTTTTTTTAATGGATCCATCCCATCAGTTGTACCATAATCTCCAACGCATCCGTCACATCAGTCACAAAACGGATTGTGATTGATGCAAAACAAGGGAAGTTTGAAAACAAAGTAGGAACAGTACAGAAAATCAAAAACACACTTAGCTACACTACGCTACAGTCTGACTGGCCTCTACTACTGGGGTCGTGTGTCTTCCGCACTCTAATGACTGCGGCCTACACTATGCCCTAACCAAGGTGTACAAATGCAGATCATGGTACCATTGTGAGAAACCATCTGTCTTATGGGACAGCACGGTTCGCTGGCGCGCACGTCTCCAGGCGAGGCTAGAGGGAAGATTTCTTCTCTTCTGGCACTTGGCGGCTGGGCTCCTTCGGGCGACGTCTTCCCTTCTTATGGGTGCTGGCCTGGCTAATGTCTGGGTTCTCTCATGGTTCAACTTGCAGAAGTCTTGCAGCTGGCAGCATATATCTTCTCAATCCATGCTTATCGGAATCTTCTCAGGCAGTGTCCCTAATCTAATGCAAGATCTAACCACATCAGGGGCACAGCCACTCCTACATCTCCCTCAGTCCAGTCTGTCCCCTTAAAACCCTTTCCTGCACTTTCTCTCCCGGGTTAAACCACACAGTCCAGAGAAGGGGAGGCATCGGCCAGTCCAACACACACCTCGAACAGGGGGCACTGTTGCCTTAGTTACCAAAAGTATCCAGTCCTGTGCTGCCAGCACCTGCAGATCACTCTTCCTGTCTTTATATATTCCTATACATATAACTATAAATACATGTATGACACTGTAAAGTAGTCTGAAACACACATTATGCAAAACACTTTAATACAACACCTAGTAGTAGTGGGGGGTCTCCTGAGCACCTCCTACACATTCACACCTCAGGAGTGGGGTCTCCTGACCACCTCCTACACATTCACACCTCAGGAGTGGGGGGTCTCCTGACCACCTCCTATACATTCACACCTCAGGAGTGGGGTCTCCTTATCACCTCCTATACATTCACACCTCAGGAGTGGGGTCTCCTGACCACCTCCTACACATTCACACCTCAGGAATGGGGGTCTCCTGAGCACCTCCAACGTATTCACACCTCAGGAGTGAGGTCTCCTGAGCACCTCCTATACATTCACACCTCAGGAGTGGGGTCTCCTGAGCACCTCCTACACATTCACACCTCAGGAGTGGGGTCTCCTGAGCACCTCCTACACATTCACACCTCAGGAGTGGGGTATCCTGACCACCTCCTACACTTTGTCTGCATCTCCAGCCAAACTGGGGCTTTTACCTTCCCTGCCAAGGTCTTCACAGTTAATCTAGAGAAGCTGGTGATCTTTATACGGTGTTCTTACCAAGGGGATTAGACACACAAAGTAATGGATATGAATGCTTATTGGACACTGAAAGGCCCATATACTGTTCTTGCACAGGGGCCCCGTCTGTGTCCGCTCCTAAAGGGCTCATATACTGTTCTTGCACAGGTACCCCGTCTGTGTCCGCTTCTGAAGGGCCCATATACTGTTCTTTCACAGGGGCCCCGTCTATCTGTAGCCTCTCCTGAAGGGCCCATAAACTGTTCTGGCACAGGGGCCCCACCTGTCTGTGCTAGCTCCCGAAGGGCCCATATACTGCTCCGGTACAGGGGTCCCTTCTGTCTGTCTGCTCCTGAAGGCCCCATATGCTGTTCCTGTACAGGGGCCCCTTCTATCTGTGTCCGCTCCTGAAGGGCCCATATACTGTTCCTGTACAGGGGCCCCGTCTGTTTGTGTCTGCTCCTGAAGGGCCTATATACTGTTCCTGTACAGGGGCCCCATCTGTCTGTGTCCGCTCCTGAAGGGCCCCCATACTGTTCTTTCACAGGGGCCCTATCTGTCTGTGCCCGTCGGCTCCCATGGTCTCGGAGCTGCTATGGGTTAGCGCAGACTAATGAGCTCCATCCGTTTATGTGGCAGACGTATCGGATAAATCTTTTCTTCTCCAGCACATGGTTTATAAACAGCCAATCTCTCGTAATCCGGTAATCCAATCTGTATGTAATAAATAACGGTCCAGCATCTGCTTCATTCTGTGAATTCCGCTGCAGCTCGTTCAGACGTGTCTGGAGCTTGGCGAAGATCTGGAAACCTCGGATCCGGGGATAATTGCCACTTGATTGCTCTTTCTTCGACACTGAATATTGTGATGTCTTTCTTCGGTCGTGTCTTCTTCTCAGCTTGGTTTTTTAGTGACGGCTTTGGATTCATTTACAAAAGCTGAGGATACTGCCAAGACATAGAGTCAAGAGTAGACGACTCTTATTAAACAGAATCCACGAGGCGCTGGGAATATTCAGAGTTACATATTCTTGTGATTTAATCATTGTCAGAGTCGTCTCTCGTAGAATATTTCTTTGTAATTCTGGCTCTAAAGATTATTGTCATCTATCTGGAAGGAGACGTCAGGTCCTGACTGTCCCTCACTTCTTGTAAGATGAAATGTCGGATGGTGCTGGATCATCTCAGGTGGACCTACAATTTGGATGAAGCCAAGTAGGCACGGAGAGAGGACAACATGGTCACCGCTTCACGCAATAAGGCACATAGTCTACGAAGGATAACATGATCAGTCTAAGACAGGGGTCTCAATCACTGCAGCCCCCTTGATGATCGCCGCCGGTGCAGGGGGCCGCAGCAGCGTTTTATTTCAGATGAATGATTTCCAGGTGATGCACAGAGACACAGGGACAGGTTCTGTGTACAGCTATTCTAATGGCAGTCACCGGCCAATCAGAAGCCAGCAACTGACGTCATACGCATCAGTGTCGTGTCTAACATGGTTGTGTGATACACCACATTGATGTGCATCGCGCGGTACATGACAGTGCGGGCCCACGGGAAGATGGAGCATAAGAAGGGGGAGCTGATTGGACGACTAAGATGGGAGCAGCAGCAGGACAAGTATGAGTGGACCAAGGAGAGGTGAATATAAGAGATTATTATATCATCTCCTCCAAACAGATTCAATTTGCTGCAAATATATTCATTGTGAATCGTATTTTCCATCCTGTAAATGAGTGAACCTGTCCATTGAATTTCTGTAGATTCCTTCAGCCCTCTCGGTGACCATTACTTTCTGACCCTTTCAATCTCCCAAAGTTTAATAATATGTTATACGTTTCCATTACTGAAATAAACCTTTTATTTGTTAACGGTCAATAGAAAATGTAATGAATGTCGTACTATACATCTGCACGAGTTCTTCATGAGCTGTAGAAAGGGCCATAAATCCAGTGCCAGGCTTCACAGGCTTCATAGGTTTCATAAGCCTCATAGGCTTCATAGGCCTCATAGGCTTCGTAGGCTTCACAGGCTTCATAGGCTTCATTAGTTTCATAGGCCTCATAAGCTTCATAGGCTTTATAGGTCTCATAGACTTCATAGGCCTCATAGGCTTTGTAGGCTTCATAGCTTTCATAGGCCTCATAGGCTTTGTAGGCTTCATAGGCCTCATAAGCTTCATGGGCTCCATAGGCTTCATAGGCTTTGTAGGCTTCATAGGCCTCATAAGCTTCATAGGCTCCATAGGCTTCATAACCTTTATAGGCCTCATAGGCCTCATAGGCTTCATAGGCTTTATAGGCTTCATAGGCTTTATAGGCTTCATAGGCTTCATAGGCCTCATAGGCTTCATAGGCCTCATAGGCTTTATAGGCTTCTTAGGCCTCATAGGTTTCATAGTTCTCATAGGATTCAAAGGCCGCATAGGCTTTATAGGCTTCATAGGCCTTATAGGCTTTATAGGCTTTATAGGCTTCATAGGCCTTATAGGCTTTATAGGCTTCATAGGCCTTATATGCTTCATCGGCTTCATAGGCTTTGCTGTCTATGGGGCTCCTACTTTGTGAGATATCTGACAGACTGAGTGTGTTTAATATTTGAATTAAGGAGAACGATCCTCTCGCCCCTGTGCCCGGCTCCTATATCTGCATTCCTCTGCACCCAGTGACTGGGGCATCTTGTCTCTACAAGGTGCTCATTCATCCCTCCTCCTGGTGCCGCTGACAGTTTTATCTCAGCACTTTGTCCTGCTACTTAATCAGATGCTTCAAGTCCCCGGAGTGGTAACACTTTGACTTAAGAGCTTTTAATATTTACTACTTAACAGTTATAATTTAGGTGTAGAGGATTGCTCTGCTGTTATGCACCGTAGTGTCACCTATAGACCAGATGGCAGCGCGGCATCAACTGGCAAATATATTGCAGGCGTCAGTGGATGAATACGCATGTTATTCCACATATTTTTATTATTTTATCTATAATGCTTATTCCTTTTTCCATTTAAAGGGAACCTGTCAGAATGAACTCACACTCCAAATTATTCATATTGGGCAGAATTAAAGACAAGTCCAGCAAACCCTTTTTTACATGTCCAGTCCGTTCCTCCATTATTAAGGAAATGTTTAAATTGACATGCAAATGAGGCTGAAGAGCTCTGGTAGATCTGAAGCCTCCGTCACTCCAGCTCTATTCCACGCCCAGTGCCACCTCCTTCTTCTTGACTGACAACCTCCATGCAGTGTGACTACAGGCAAAGGAGCAATCACTCAAGCTGGAGAAGGTGGCACTAGGCAGGAATAGAGCTGGAGTGACGGAGGCTTCAGATCTACCAGAGCTCTTCAGCCTCATTTACATATCAAGTCAAACGCTGATTTCTCAGTAATAGAGGAACAGATTGGTCATGTAAAGGTATCACTGGACTTGGCTGTGAAAGAGCTGCATGCTCATACGCTTTATAGTCTTTAACCTCTTAAAGATCGAGCCCCTTTGTACATTAAGGACTGGGCCACATTTTTTAGATATAACCAGTGTCACTTCATGCTGTAATAACTCTAGAACGATTCAACATATCCCAGTGATTATGTGAATGATTTTTCATGACAAATTATACATCAATTTAGTGGTAAAATTTGGTCGATAAAATGTGTGTTTATTTTTTTAGTAACAAAAATGTGTAATAAAAAATAAAAATGTCACAATTTTCACATTTTTAATTTTGATGCCCTTAAACCAGGTAGTTATACCACACAACATAGCTCATAAATAACATTTCCCACACGTCTACTTTACATCAGAACTATTTTTGAAATCTATTTTTTTTTTGTTAGGGAGTTAGAAGGGTTAAATGTTCATCAGCAATTTCTCATTGTTCAAACAAAACTTACAAAACCATTTTTTAAGGGACCAAATCCCTTTTGAAGTGACTTTAAGGGTCCTATGTGACAAAAAAAATCCAAAAGTGACCCCATTCTAAAAACTGCACCCCTCACACTGCTCAAAACCAAATTCAAGAAGTTTATTAACCCTTCAGGTGCTTCACAGAAACTAAAGAAATCTGGATAGAAAGAATGAGAATGTTACTTTTTCACAGAAAAATTATACTTTAGCCTTAAATGTTCAATTTTCACAAGGGTAACAGGAGAAAGTGCACAATACAATTTGTTGCGCATTTCTCCTACTTCATATGTGTTGGAAAACTACTATTTGGGGCATGGCAGGGCTCGGAAGGGAAGGAGCGCCATTTGACTTTTAGAGAGCAAAATTGTGTGGAATAAATAGGTGACATGTTGCTTTTGCTGAGCCCCTGATTGTGCCTAAACTGTGGAAACCCCCCACAAGTGACCCCATTTTGGAAAGTAAACCCTTGAGAAATTTAACTAGCTGTGTCGTGAAAACCTTGGACCTCCAGGTGCTTCACAGAATTGTATAATGTTGAGCCGAGAAAAAAAAATAATATTTTTCTGACAAAATGTTGTTTTGGCCCCAAATTTTGCATTTTCACAAGGGTAACAGGATAAAATGTGCCATACAATATGTTGTGTTGAAAACTACTGTTTGGGCGCATGGAAAGGTTTGGAAGGGAAGAAGCGTCATTTGTCTTTTGGACTGCAAAATCGTCTGGAGTAGATAGCGGATGCCATGTCATGTTTGTCGAGCCTCTGATGTGCTTAAGCATTGCAAATCCCCACAAGTGACCCCCTTTTTGGTAATTACACCCTTCAAGAAATGTATCTAGGGGTGCTGTGAGCATCTTAAATCCATTGGTGCTTCACAGAATGTTATATTTGGCTGTGAAAATGAAATATTACTTTTTTTCAACTAAAATGATAAAGACCAACTTTTTAATTTTCTCACAGTTACCAGGAGAGAATGGACAACTGAATATTTGTACAAAATTTCTCCTGAGTACGGCAATACCTCATATGTGATTGGAAACTACTTTTCAGGCACAGTGCAAAGCTTGGCTACTATCACACTAAAAACGCTTTATTACAAGAGCTATAATATTTCTATATCTCTGCAGAGTCATGTGAGGGATCGCTTTTTGTAAGATGGGTTGTCATTTTTATTGGTATGATTTCTTTATTGCTTTCTATAATGATTTTTGGGATGTAGAAAGAACAAAAAGCAGCAATACAGATATTTTTTTTCTGCTGTTCACCGTGCGCTAAAAGTGATAAAACAGATTTATTCTTTGGGTCAGAGCGATTACAGCGATACCACATTTATTTATTTGTAATGTTTGCCGCTTTTACACAATAAAAACAATTTTATAGAAAAGGTATTGTTTTTGCATCAGTTTATGCTGAGAGCTATAGCATTGTTATTTTCCACTGATGGAGCTGTGCGGTGGCTCGTTCTTTGCGGGACAATGTGACGCTTTCAGCCATATCATTTTTATTTATAGTCGTCTCTTTCATCGTGCTTTTAGGCTGTGTCCGCACTTTGCGTTTTCACCTGTGTTTCAGCAGCGTTTTGAACTGCAGCGTTTTCATGCCAAAATGCATGCGTTTTGATTTTCCAACAAAGTCTATGGGAAATAGGGATTTCTTGTCCGCACTTTGCGTTTCTAAACGCTGCATTTAATTTGCATAATTTTGGGCAAAAACTCAGCGTTCAAAGAAGCAGCATGTCAATTGCCTTTGCCATTTGGGCTGCGTTTTGATAACATTGAAGTCAATGAGAAGTAGCAAAAAGCAAGAAATATCAAAATTCCAGCGTTTTACCTGCTTTTTAGCTGCAGAAAGAATGCGTTTTGGACGACATAAACACAAGCTTTTCTGACATCAAAATAATGGAATGATATGTCCCTTTACACACACACATAGTCCGACAATTAAAATAAAGAAAATTATTTAATTATTGATTTTAGCCAAAAATAGTATAAACCGCTATAATTATATGAAATAGAATTATTTTCGTTTTGATTTTAATAATTATGTCTTTTCTTTTATTATCCCCTTTTTTCATTGTGTTTGTATGTTAAAACTTTATTTTGTTGTGACTTTGTGTTCAAAATGCATCTGACTTTAGGCAATGAAAACGCATCTAAAAAGTGCTAAAAACGCAGCTAAAACGCGGTAAATACGCGTGCGTATTTACCGCGATTTTGTGGTCAAAAGCAACTTTGGCAAAAGCAATTTCTGCCAGAGGATGCGTTTAGAACTGCAACTAGGACGACAGAAAGTGCGGACACAGGCTTATTCCACTTTTATTTCGGAAGTATGAGAAAAAAGCAGTTTTTTAATTTTTTTATTGTGTTTACTGTAGAGGCTAAATATTGTGTTATTCAGGATTCAGAGATACCAAATATGTACTTTATTTTTTTATTTTTGTTTTTACATATATTCTTATTTATTGGTAAAATATTTTTGTTCTTTATTTTTTGTTTGTTTTTTTATAATTTTTGCAAAAAATGTTTTACTTTTTTTACTTTGTCCCTCTTTGGGGTTTTAAATGTTAACCAGGTGCATGTAATCAAGACTTACAGTGCTAGGATTTAAGTTCAAAAAGTATAAGAGAGGACTGGCCAAGACATAATCATGTCCCAAAATATCAAACAATGCTCTCAAGTGGGAGATGTCTCCTACTTGTTACTGCTCCTTAAGTGGCCATGTACCTTTGGGTAATGTAATTCTGGGGACGCTTTGCTTGGACAATGACAGAAGAGACTCAGATCTTTAAACATAAAACCTTTCTTTACCACAGAATTTCGGTAAAAGTGAATACAAATAACGGCAGATACAGAGCTGGGTATATACAGCTCCTGTTGGGGACAATAGTACTGGCTTGATTGGTGCAAGTGGTGAATTTATATAATATTTAAAGTGTTACCGGTTAAATTCTTATTTCATAAATCAATAAAACACATGAAAATATGACGCTGTGTAAGGCTATGTTCACACAGTGCATCTTTTTCTAACTACTCTGCCTCTAGCTCATTTCTCTGCCTTTAGCGCCACCCTTTGTCTACAGCTCCTCCCTCTGCCTCTAGCTCCTCTCTCTGCCTCTAGCTCTTCCCTCTGACTATAGGTCCTCCCTTTAGCTCCTCCCTCTGCCTCTAACTCCTCCCTCTGTCTATAGCTCCACCCTCTGCCTATAGCTCCTCCCTCTGCTTCTAGCTCCTCTCTCTGCCTCTAGCTCCTCCCTCTGTCTATAGGTCCTCCCTCTAGCTCTTCCCTCTGCCTCTAGCTCCTCTTACTGCCTTTAGCTCTTCCTGCTGCCTCTAGCTCCTCCCTCTGCCTCTAGCTCCTCCCTCTGTTTATAGCTCCTCCCTCTTTTATCTACATAGACTCTCATCAGCACCAGCCGTCATCTCCTCTCAGTAATGGGAAAGTCGTCACTGAATACAGATTTTCCCTCAGAAGTGAGGCTTGTGATAATGGCGGATCAGTTCTGGAGGAGACAGAAGCAGCTTCCCTGATGAGATTATTACAGCGTCTTATATTCATGTGAACTATTGATTCATGAAATAAAAATTAAAATGACGATGACATTTTAACAGTTGCATCTTCACATTACAGCACATTACAGCAGATCACATACAGTGCCTTGCGAAAGTATACGCCCCCCTTGACTTTTTCAACCTTTTCCCACATTTCAGGCTTCAAACATAAAGATAAAATGTGAATGTTCTGGTGAAGAATCTACAACAAGTGACACAATTGTGAAGATGAACGATATTTATTGCTTATTTTAAGCTTTTTTAAAAAAGATAAATAACTGAAAATTGGGGCGTGCAATATTATTCATCCCCTGTAAGTGAATCCTTTGTAGCGCCCCCTTTTGCTGCGATTACAGCTGCAGTCTCTTGGGGTATGTGTCTATCAGTTTTGCACATGGAGAGGTGAAATTCTCGCCCATTCTTCCTTTGTAAACAGCTGGAGCTGAGTGAGGTCGGATGGAGGCGTTTGTGAACAGCAGTTTTCAGCTCTTTCCACAGATTCTCGATTGGGTTCAGGTCTGGACTGTGACTTGGCCATTCTAACACCTGGGTACGGTTATTTGTGAACCATTCCATTGTAGATTTTGCTTTATGTTTGGGATCATTGTCTTGTTGGAAGACAAATCTCCGTCCCAGTCTCAGGTCTTTTGCAGACTCCAACAGATTTTCTTCAAGAATGGTCCTGTATTTGGCTCCATCCGTGCTCCAATCAATTTTACCCATCTTCCCTGTCCCTGCTGAAGAAAAGCAGGCCCAAACCATGATGCTGCCACCACCATGTTTGACAGTGGGGATGGCGTGTTCAGGGTGATGAGCTGTGTTGCTTTTACGCCAAACATCGTTTGGCATTGTGCCCTCAAAGTTTGATTTTGGTTTCATCTGAGCAGAGCATCTTCTTCCACATGTTTGGTATCTCCAGGTGGCTTGTGGCAAATGTTAAATGTCACTTTTTATGGCTATCTTTGAGAAATGGCTTTCTTCTTGCCATTCTTCTATAAAGGCCAGATTTGTGCAGTGACTGATTGTTGTGCTATGGACAGACTCTCCCACCTCAGCTGTAGATCTCTGCAGATCATCCAGAGGGACCATGGGCCTCTTGGCTGCAGCTCTGATCAGTCTTCTCCTTGTGTGAGATGATAGTTTGGATGGACGGCCGGGTCTTGGTAGATTTGCAGGGGTATGATGCTCCTTCCATTTCAATATGATCGCTTGCACAGGGCTTCTTGGGATGTTTAAAGTTGTGGAAATCTTTTTGTAACCAAATCCAGCTTTAAACTTCTCCACAACAGTATCCTGGACCTGCCTGTTGTGTTCCTTGGTCTTCATGATGCTCTCTGCGCTTTACACAGAACCCTGAGACTATCACAGAGCGGGGGCATTTATACGGAGACTTGATTACACACAGGGGCTTATATTTATCATCATCAGTCATTTAGGACAACATTGCATCATTCACAGATCCTCAATCACCTTCTGGAGGGAGTTTGCTGCACTGAAAGTAAAGGGGATGAATAATATTGCACGCCACAATTTTCAGTTTATTCTTTTCTACAAAAGTTTAAAATAAGCAATAAATTTCCTTCCTCTTCACAATTGTGTCACTTGTTGTTGATTCTTCACCAGAACATTAACATTTTATCTTTATGTTTGAAGCCTGAAATGTGGGAAAAGGTTGAAACATTCAAGGGGCTGAATACTGTCACAAGGCACTGTATTTCTTCTCATTATATCGGTAAAATAGGTCTTCAGCACGATTCCAGTGTCACGGTCAGACAAGTAAGTATCTGTTCTCTGCACTCCTTCATCCGGCCGACACTTTCGTCCTGATACATCCAGATACAGTGCCTACAAGTAGTCTTCAACCCCTGCAGATTTAGCAGGTTTGATAAGATGCAAATAAGTTACAGCCTGCAAACTTCAAACAAGAGCAGGATTTATTAACAGATGGATAAATCTTACAAACCAACAAGTTTTGTTGCTCAGTTAAATTTTAATACATTTTCAACATAAAAGTGTGGGTCAATTATTATTCAACCCCTAGGTTTAATATTTTGTGGAATAACCCTTGTTTGCAATTACAGCTAATAATCGTCTTTTATAAGACCTGATCAGGCCGGCACAGGTCTCTGGAGTTATCTTGGCCCACTCCTCCATGCAGATCTTCTCCAAGTTATCTAGGTTCTTTGGGTGTCTCATGTGGACTTTAATCTTGATCTCCTTCCACAAGTTTTCAATTGGGTTAAGGTCAGGAGACTGACTAGGCCACTGCAACACCTTGATTTTTTCCCTCTTGAACCAGGCCTTGGTTTTCTTGGCTGTGGGCTTTGGGTCGTTGTCTTGTTGGAAGATGAAATGATGACCCATCTTAAGATCCTTGATGGAGGAGCGGAGGTTCTTGGCCAAAATGTCCAGGTAGGCCGTGCTATCCATCTTCCCATGGATGCGGACCAGATGGCCAGGCCCCTTGGCTGAGAAACAGCCCAACAGCATGATGCTGCCACCACCATGCTTGACTGTAGGGATGGTATTCTTGGGGTCATATGCAGTGCCATCCAGTCTCCAAACGTCACGTGTGTGGTTGGCACCAAAGATCTCGATCTTGGTCTCATCAGACCAGAGAACCTTGAACCAGTCTGTCTCAGAGTCCTCCAAGTGATCATGAGCAAACTGTAGACGAGCCTTGACATGACGCTTTGAAAGTAAAGGTACCTTACGGGCTCGTCTGGAACGGAGACCATTGCGGTGGAGTACGTTACTTATGGTATTGACTGAAACCAATGTCCCCACTGCCATGAGATCTTCCCGGAGCTCCTTCCTTGTTGTTCTTGGGTTAGCCTTGACTCTTCGGACAAGCCTGGCCTCGGCACGGGTGGAAACTTTCAAAGGCTGTCCAGGCCATGGAAGGCTAATAATAGTTCCATAAGCCTTCCCCTTCCGGATGATGCTCCCAACAGTGGAGACAGGTAGGGCCAACTCCTTGGAAAGGGTTTTGTACCCCTTGCCAGCCTTGTGACCCTCCACGATCTTGTCTCTGATGGCCTTGGAATGCTCCTTTGTCTTTCCCATGTTGACCAAGTATGAGTGCTGTTCACAAGTTTGGGGAGGGTCTTAATTAGTCAGAAAAGGCTGGAAAAAGAGATAATGAATCCAAACATGTGAAGCTCATTGTTCTTTGTGCCTGAAATACTTCTTAATACTTTAGGGGAACCAAACAGAATTCTGGTGGTTTGAGGGGTTGAATAATAAATGAGCCCCTGAATAAACTTTTCACAATTTTTAAAAAAAAAAAAAAAAAAAGAAATAACATTCTTTTTTGCTGCATTTCACACTTCCAGGCTGATCTATAGTCCAAATGTCACAATGCCAAGTTAATTCCGAATGTGTAAACCTGCTAAATCTGCAGGGGGTTGAATACTACTTGTAGGCACTGTATATAAGAAATGGTAATATATACAGTCATATGTAAAAGTTTGTGCACCCCTATTACTGTTAACCTTTTTTCTTTATAACAATTTGGGTTTTTGCTATTTCAGTTTCATATATCTAATAACTGATGGACTGAGGAATATTTCTGGATTGAAATGAGGTTTATTGTACTAACAGAAAATGTGCAATCTGCATTTAAACTAAATTTGACCGTTGCAAAAGTATGGGCACCCTTATCAATTTCTTGATTTGAACACTCCTAACTACTTTTTACTGACTTACTAAAGTACTAAATTGGTTTTGTAACCTCATTGAGCTTTGAACTTCATAGGCAGGTGTATCCAATCATGAGAAAAGGTATTTAAGGTGGCCACTTGCAGGTTGTTCTCCTATTTGAATCTCCTATGAAGAGTGGCATCATGGGCTCCTCAAAACAACTCTCAAATGATCTGAAAACAAAGATTATTCTACATAGTTGTTCAGGGGAAGGATACAAAAAGTTGTCTCAGAGATTTTACCTGTCCGTTTCCACTGTGAGGAACATAGTAAGGAAATGGAAGAACACAGGTACAGTTTTGTTAAGCCCAGAAGTGGCAGGCAAAGAAAAATATCAGAAAGGCAGAGAAGAAGAATGGTGAGAACAGTCAAGGACAATCCACAGACCACCTCCAAAGACCTGCAGCATCATCTTGCTGCAGATGGTGTCAATGTGCATCGGTCAACAATACAGCGCACGTTGCACAAGGAGAAGCTGTATGGGAGAGTGATGCGAAAGAAGCCGTTTCTGCAAGCACGCCACAAACAGAGTTGCCTGAGGTATGCAAAAGCACATTTGGACAAGCCAGTTACATTTTGGAAGAAGGTCCTGTGGACTGATGAAATAAAGATTGAGTTGTTTGGTCATACAAAAAGGCGTTATGCACGGAGGCAAAGAAACACGGCATTCCAAGAAAAGCACTTGCTACCCACAGTAAAATTTGGTGGAGGTTCAATCCGGCTTTGGGGCTGTGTGGCCAATGCCGGCACCGGGAATCTTGTTAAAGTTGGGGGTCGCATGGATTCAACTCAGTGTCAGCAGATTCTTCACAATAATGTGCAAGAATCAGTGACGAAGTTGAAGTTACGCAGGGGATGGATATTTCAGCAAGACAATGATCCAAAACACCGCTCCAAATCTACTCAGGCATTCATGCAGAGGAACAATTATAATGTTCTGGAATGGCCATCCCAGTCCCCAGACCTGAATATCATTGAACATCTGTGGGATGATGTGAAGCGGCGGTCCATGCTCGGCGACCATCAAACTTACCTGAACTGGAATTGTTTTGTAAACAGGAATGGTCAAATATACCTTCATCCAGGACCCAGAAACTCATTAAAAGCTACAGGAAGCGACTAGAGGCTGTGATTTCTGCAAAAGGAGGATCTACAAAATATTAATGTCACTTTTATGTTGAGGTGCCCATACTTTTGCACCGTTCAAATTTTGTTTAAATGCGGATTGCACATTTTCTGTTAGTACAATAAACCTCATTTCAATCCAGAAATATTACTCAGTCCATCAGTTATTAGATATATGAAACGGAAATAGCAAAAACCCAAATTGTTATAAAGAAAAAAGGTTATCATTAATAGGGGTGCCCAAACTTTTTCATATGACTGTAAATAGGAGGGGCGCCGATCACCCCATTAATTCTCTTATATCCTCCATAGTAATGTATGAGTTCAGATAAGGGGCAGTTATGTCTGATCTTCAGCAAACTCTTATATTTTCTCATAAAAGTCGCTGGAAACAAACACAATTGTCGATACTGTTTGCTTATGATCTGTTATTGGACAGTTATAAGATTATAATATAATAATAATAATAATATAATATTCTTCTCCTTCTTGCTTGTTTGGAATAAAGGATGATTTCTCATACATTTCTATTCCTTTCTATTTAACCTTTGCATTCTTATATTTTAGGCGTAACATGCATCAAATGACCGATGGCTTAGAGAAGCCGGGTCAGATTCGGTGGCCGCTGGCAATCACCTTGGCTATTGCATGGGTGCTGGTCTACTTTTGCATCTGGAAAGGCGTTGGCTGGACAGGAAAGGTAACAATCATTTGTGTGATCTGAATATATTTTTTTTTTTGTTAAATGGAACCTATCATGTCCGCAAACTCTGTAAGCCTACGAGTTTGGGTTTATCTATTTGGGTAAATAGTGCTGCATTGTTGTCCGGCTGATTTACTGCAGCTACTGGGAGAAAGTGAACTTTACTCATAATGGGAGCTGCCGGCTTTCAGTCAGTGCAGCGTGCACAGCGCAGGAACAGTGTCCACTCGGTATACAGTGACTGACAGCTGTAGATACGAACTGGCACATTGATTCACAGCACGGTCTGCACAGAGGCGCTGTAGAGTTAGCTGTCAATCAAAGTGTGGGTGCGTGGCTACAGCTGCTAGTAACTGTACACTGAGCATACACTGTGTCCGCACCGTGCATGTTGTGATGACTGAAAGCTGGCAGCTCCCAGAATCAGTAAAGTTTATATTCTCCCAGTAGCTGCAGTATTAGTTAGGCAGCTTTGCAATGCTATTTGCCTGCGGATTAACCCTTTGTCTGCACGTGAATAGCATTTGGGGACATGACAGTTCCCTTTAAAAAATTTAATTTCAAACTTTTTTTGACAAATTTTTATTTCCTATTTTGTCATAAACATGTCAAAATTTATGGAAATTTTTAGCACATGACAGTATAAAAGTTCCACTAAATTTTTTTAAAAGACTGAAACAAAGGATTGAATTTAGTCCATTTCAATAATATGTTATTTGTTCCAGATGCAGGACAGGGATTTATTCTTTTTTTGTTACAAAATTGTCTGAAAAATAAATCACAGCAATACATTGCCTAAAAAAGTACAAGCACCATCGTTCTGGGTTTTAATGACAGACAAGGTGCCAAAAAATGACATGAATGTTAAAGGGGTTGTCCACTACTTTACATTGATGGCCTGTCCTTAGGAGAGGTCCTCAATGTCTGATTGGCCGGGGTCCGATACCCCACATCCACTGGCAATCCGCTGTTCTCGGTGCCAGCGACGGCAGCCTGTGGCCAGAAATGCTCAGGATTGCCCCGTCTTCTGATAGCGGTTGGCACCGGGTACTGCACATCCGCCTCCCATTCAAATCAATAGGGATGTGCAGTGCCCGGCCGCTATCAGAAGACGGGGCTGCATCAGTACTGAGCATTTGCGGTCACCTCCTGCCGCCACTGTGGGCACTGAGAGCAGCTGATCGGCGGGGTGCAGGGTGTTGGACCCCGGCCGATCAGACATTGATGACATATCCTAAGGATCGGCCATCAATGTAATAGTAGTGGACAAACCCTTTAAGCAGCTGAGAATAGAACCTTGGTTAACAGAAGACAGGGACTAAATTAATTAAAAGCTACAATGTTGAATAATCATTAAACTAATAAGATGACTGTTTCCGTTCCCTTTAGGTGGTCTACTTCTCCGCCACGTACCCCTACATCATGCTGATCATCTTGTTCTTCCGCGGGGTCACGCTCCCTGGAGCTATTGATGGGATTTTATTTTATATCACTCCAGATTTCAGTAAACTCTCCGATTCAGAGGTAAAGAGAAGCCGCCATTAATATATGAGATTTGAACCGATTTGATGGTAATGAATCTTCTCGCCTCGGCACAGGTGTGGCTGGACGCGGCAACCCAAATCTTCTTCTCGTACGGTTTGGGGCTGGGCTCCTTAATTGCCCTGGGAAGCTACAACTCATTCCACAACAATGTTTACAGGCAAGGCAGATATTCTACATTGATTTAATAATGTCTCCATTGTTTAATATAATATATTATATATTTGTCTAAAGTCCAAAATGTAGCAGCTTTAACCCCTTCATGCCGCAGACCATTTCCATTATTTTTCGTTTTTTCCTCCCTTCATTCCCATAGCCGGGTGAGGGTTTATTCGATTTTTTTCGCGGCACAAGTTGGAGTTTTGAATGACATTAATTTTATCATGTGATGCACTAGAAAAAAAATCCAAGTGTGTGGAAATTGCACAAGAACCAATATTTCACAATTATTTTTGTTTATATATATATATATATATATATATATATATATATATATATATACTGTATATATTCATGTTCGCTATATGGTAAAACTAACCTGGCAATATGATTCTCCAAGTCAATACAATTACACAGATACCAAATATGTGTAATATGTGTATATATTGTCATTTGGTGGTGATAAAAAGTTCATAAATTTGTAAAAGTAAAATTTTATGTAACATTTTGGGGTGCATCTGGTGTTTTTATCGCCTTTTATTGCAATTTATTGTAATTTTGGGGAGGACAAAAAAATGTAATTCTGGAGTTTTGATTTTTTTCTCGTTATTTAATGATAGAATTAATTTATTATATGTTTTGATAGATCAGACTTTTAAAAACACATCGATACCAAATATGTGTATTTTTTTAATTGCTTTATTTTTCATAATTGTGATTTTGGTGATGTGAACTTTAATATTTTTAATTTTTTTTTCAAAACATTTTTTTCCACTTTTCACAGTAGTTGTTAGATCCCTTAGGGGTCTTGAACTTGCAATCATCTGGCTGTTTGTGCTGCTTGATCTCCTATGAACGCCGGCTCCAGCCCAGACTATGCTGAAATACTGATCAATTGTCCCCAATTCACACTGATTGCTGCCTGTACTTACTATATCACCAATTAAGGCAATGTGCGCACGTTGCGTTCAGTACCTTGCATAAATGAATGCATCCTCTGGCAGAAATTGTCATTGTCATATTTGGTTTTGACCACATAAATGCAGGAAATACGCAAGCGTTTTTCTTGCGTTTTTGCCGCGTTTTGATCGCGTTTTACATGCATTTTCAGTGCTTAAATTGAGATGCGTTTTCAATACAAAGACACAACTAAATAAAGTTTAAACATTCAAACAGTATGAAAAAATTGAAAAAAAAATAACCTTTAAATCATACAACATAATAATAATTTACCGAAAATGATTAATGAGATTTAATAATTATGTTGAAAATAAAGTAAAAGTATTGTTTGACTAATTTTTTGAAGTCGGGCTGGATGTGAGGGGCAACTGGAAACCGCTTGTCTTGACCTCACTATAATGCCAAAAACACATGCTTTGATTTTGTCAAAAAAGCATGCGTTCAGCATAAAAAAGCATGTAAAATGCTAGAATTTTCTTTAGGATGCGTTTAGATAATTCTCATTGACTTCAATGTTAGCAAAACGCTGCCAAAATGGTAAAAACAATTGACATGCTGCTTCTTCAAACGCAGTGATTTTGACAAATTTTTGACACAAAAAACGCTGCGTTTTTAAAAGCATTGTGCACACAAAAAAGCCATATTTCCCATAGACTTTGCCTGGAAAGCAAAACGCATGCAATTTTGCACTAAAACGCTGCAGCTCAAAACGCTGCGGAAACGCATGACAAAACGCAACGTGCGCACATGGCCTAAAGGGAATCTGTCAGCAGATTTTTGCTATGTAGTCTGAGAGCAGCATGCTATAAGGGCAGAGACTCTGATTCCAGTGATGTGTCACTTTCTGGGCTGCCTGCTGCAGTTTTGTTAGAATTCTTGTTTTCTCTGCTGTAGATGTAGCAGTGTTCAGAATGCTGAGACCTGTATAATCCCGCCCACACTTCCGATTGCCAGATTTTTGTGTATAAAACCACTCACAGCACTGGTTGTCAGATTCCTGTGTGTACTGTGATTGTCAGCAAGCTGCCAATCAGTGATGGGGGCGAGGTTACACAGATTAGCCTGCCTGTTCTGCACATGAGACCTAGTCATGTAGTGCTAATCTCCTGCTGCTAAACTGATTGTATTGAAACTACATCCCAGCTAAATAAGTGACACATCGCTGGAATCATGGTCTCTGTATCTACATTATGCTGCTTTCATGTTAAAAAAAACAAACAAAAAACCTGCTGACAGATTCCCTTTAACTGCCTAAGTAAATGGACCATAAATAATTATTTATCTAAAGGGAGCAAATTTAGATAACCCTGTCACTAGCTCGAGGTACTCCGCTTTACTGCATGCGTTGTGCTATACTTTGTGCTATACTTTATAACACTAAATTGTCGTATTACTCCAACAATGAACTATGATTTCTCTCTTCTAGAGACTCAATCATTGTCTGCTGCATCAATTCTGGCACAAGTATGTTTGCGGGTTTCGTCATCTTTTCCATTGTTGGATTCATGGCAAATGTGACTAAAAGACCAATAGCGCAAGTCGCAGCTTCAGGTAAAATGTTGTCACCATTTCTGCAACAGTTGTGGGCAGGTTCTGTGCAGGACGGTGCCAAGCCCCCCACATCACACACAGCACTGAGCCCTCCCATCATACACAGCACTGAGCCCCCCACATCACACACAGCACTGAGCCCTCCCATCATACACAGCGCTGAGTGTAACAGAGTGTCCCTCCTCCGCCTGTGCTCATGGTGTAATAGTCTGTCTCTCCTTGACTGTCCTGTATGTACTACTGGTGGGGGATTGTTTGTTCTTCTCAGCATGGAACTTCTCCAATCCACAACTTGGTAGACAGAATAGAGCCAGGACGTCTAAAGCCCATTCATGTATCAAGTGTCCAGGCGGAGTTGAACTCTTCTGCCCACCTAAGGGGCTGATCCCAGGAGAGGAGAACAATGAGACCGATGTTAGTTCAGTTAGTTGGATCTCGGCTGGAGAAGGACTAGGATCTATTGCTGAGGCTGGATCCTAGAGCCTGTGTATGGACTGTCACAGACTGGAGATCAGTGGCCACGTGGGATTGCGTTTTGTTGTTCACCCTGTTGGACTCAAGGAACTCATATAAGGACCATTGCCATATTTTCCCTGGCGTTGGAATACCGGGAGAGCCCCATGGATCTTTTGTTTTGTTGTGGACTCCTTGCAGACTTTAAGGATCTATATTTATGTTTGGTGCTTTATCTTTGTGGTTCCAATAAAGCCCTTTGGATTGTTCCTTGGCCTGGCGTCCCTTACTGCTCTGCCGCATACCCCGTCACAAACTGGTTGCCAGTGGCGGGATCAGAGCAGACGAAATGGAGGACAATGGCCCATCAACGTCTGAAACCAGAACCTCAGGATACAGGAACTGGACTATGTCGAACCTCAAAACAAAGGCTTGTGAATTAGACGTTGGCTACAAAGGACTCTCCAAGGAGCAACTAATTGAGGCTTTGGAAGGAGCTTGCCTGCAAGATGGCACCGAGGAAGGATTTCCACAGCAAAGGGAGGAAAGAAGGGAGCTGGAGGTACCCAAAAAAGTCAGTGGGTTGTGTGGTATGAGGAGGAGATGGCACTGCTTGGAGATGAGGCCACCATAGAAGATAAGAGGGATGCCATTTGCAGAGCTCAAGAGAGGGCAGCATTGCTGGAGAGGAGGCTTGCTGTGGAAGCAGCTAGAGGCTCCAGCCAGACTGTACCCACAGCACCCACTATGAGGGAATTCTCCAGAGTGTCCCGCAAGGACTTTAAGCCATTTAATGAAGCTGCAGGTGACATTGAGGGCTTCTTCCTGGACTTTGAGCATCAGTGCCAATTAACGGAAGTCCCAGAAAGAGAGCGAGTCAGACACCTGGTGGGCCTCTTGGAGAGTGGAGCTGCCGACGCCTATAGAGCTATGGACCCTCAGTGGAATTGTGAGTATGGGGAGATAAAACAAACCATTCTAGAACATTATGTCGTGACCCCAGATACTTATAGGACTCAGTTCCATACGTTAGCCTGTGATGGGGAAGGGTCTTTCAAGATGTATGCCCACAGACCGAAACAAGTATGCCATCGCTGGCTGGAGGGAGAGGGGTCCTTAACTTGGGAGACGTTCGTCCAGGTCATCTTAAAAGAACAGCTTTATGCCAATTGCCCTACTGAGATCCGGGAATGGGTGCGCGAGAGGAGACCAGAGACAGTGGAACAAGCTGCTGCTCTAGCTGATGAGGTGCTCACTATCAAGCCTCAATGGAAGAAGCTGCTATCAGAGGGAGCAAAAATGACCAGCTCCCCAACACCAGAGGTTCCTTGTCCTTCAGTGCCCAATGTTCCTTGACCTCCTAGATCACCACCTCATGTGGATACCCGTGTGTATGTGCCTCCAGTTTTTTCTACCACATTTTCTGGAATGCGACGAGGAGAGAAAGTAGAAGAGCAAAGATGTTATAGCTGTGGGCATCCCGGGCATCTGCGGGCCACATGCCCATCTATCCAGTGGAGTCATCCTCTAAATCGACAACCACCTCCAGCACCTGCACCTCCCTATCAGTCACCAAGGTTTCCTACCTACTTCTCCAGAAGGCAAACTGGAAGGAGTGAGACGCAGCGCAGATGTTATCAATGTGGGCAGCCTGGTCATCTGCAAGCTCACTGTCCAGGTGTTCAGAGGCAGAACAGCTGCAGACCACCTTTGACTGTCCATTATCTACAGACACCCTCAGCAGGAGAAGAGCTGGATTCAGGCCCTGATGATTTGCCAAGTGACTCTGATATGTTGACTTCCCTACCAGGAGTCTATGGAGTGCGAGCCACAGCCGCCCGTTCTTATGATCTTCAGCATAAACATCTACAGGAGGTCGTGCTGGATGGCCAAAAAGTTGTTGGCTTTCGTGACACTGCGGCTTTTCTCACCATAGCAGATCCCCGAGTAATTCAACCAGAAGCAATTCAAAAGGGACCAGGAAATGCCATTGAATTGGCTGGAGGTACTCAAAGATACATTCCAAGAGCAAGTGTAACCCTGGATTATGGCTTTGGGGTAAAACAATGCATAATCGGTGTGATGAGCGGCCTTCCTGCAGACATACTCCTAGCCAATGATGTGGGAGATATACAATGCCAATTTGTGGGTGCAGGAAGCAGAGTTTAAGTGAAGGAGGAAACAAACTGGAGCCGAACATTCAACCCTACAGCTTCATCATACACTAAAGAATCTGGAGCCAACACCCAAAATGCAGACGGATTGTCCAGGCAGGAGGAGCCCTGAGTCAGGTCCACCATGTTTATGTGTACTTGACAAGCGACCTGTTGAGGTCACTAGTCCGTACACAAATTCAGGGGGGAAGGGGTTGTAACAGAATGTCCCTCCCCCGCCAGGAGTCTAAAGTCCATTCATGTATCAAGTGTCCAGGCAGAGTTGGACTCTTCTTCCCACCTAAGGGGCTGATCCCAGGAGAGAAGAACAATGAGACTCATGTTAGTTGAGTTAGTTGGATCTCGGCTGGAGAAGGACTAGGATCTATTGCTGAGGCTGGATCCTAAAGCCTGTATATGGACTGTCACAGATTGAATATCAGTGGCCACGTGGGATTGCGTTTTGTTGTTCACCCTGTTTGACGCAAGGAACTCATATAAGGACCATTGCCATATTTTCCCTGGCGTTGGAATACCGGGAGAGCCCCATGGATCTTTTGTTTTGTTGTGGACTCCTTGCAGACTTTAAGGATCTATATTTATGTTTGGTGCTTTATCTTTGTGGTTCCAATAAAGCCCTTTGGATTGTTCCTTGGCCTGGCGTCCCTTACTGCTCTGCCGCATACCCCGTCACAAACTGGTTGCCAGTGGCGGGATCAGAGCAGACGAAATGGCGGACAATGGCCCATCAACGTCTGAAACCAGAACCTCAGGATACAGGAACTGGACTATGTCGAACCTCAAAACAAAGGCTTGTGAATTAGACGTTGGCTACAAAGGACTCTCCAAGGAGCAACTAATTGAGGCTTTGGAAGGAGCTTGCCTGCAAGATGGCACCGAGGAAGGATTTCCACAGCAAAGGGAGGAAAGAAGGGAGCTGGAGGTACCCAAAAAAGTCAGTGGGTTGTGTGGTATGAGGAGGAGATGGCACTGCTTGGAGATGAGGCCACCATAGAAGATAAGAGGGATGCCATTTGCAGAGCTCAAGAGAGGGCAGCATTGCTGGAGAGGAGGCTTGCTGTGGAAGCAGCTAGAGGCTCCAGCCAGACTGTACCCACAGCACCCACTATGAGGGAATTCTCCAGAGTGTCCCGCAAGGACTTTAAGCCATTTAATGAAGCTGCAGGTGACATTGAGGGCTTCTTCCTTTGGATTGATCCTTGGCCTGGCGTCCCTTACTGCTCTGCCGCATACCCCGTCACACTGAGGCCTCCCCATCACACAGAGTGCTGAGCCCTCCCATCATACACAGCGCTGAGCCCTCCACATCATACACAGCACTGAGCCCTCCACATCATACACAGCACTGAGCCCTCCCATCATACACAGCACTGAGCCCTCCCATCATACACAGCACTGAGCCCTTCCATCATACACAGCGCTGAGCCCTCCCATCACACACAGCGCTGAGCCCTTCCATCACACACAGCGCTGAGCCCTTCCATCACACACATATACAACCCCTTCCCCCTTCAAATTGTGTACCTTACAAGCAAGCAATGTCTAATAAAACACTACAATCAAATCCACATAACCAGTTCTTCATGCTGTGAAAAGTCCACATCCCTTAGGCTGTGGGCTCCACTCTACATCTATTGATCCAATAGTCTTTAGATTACAGCCAGCTTCTTGTAATGCTGACTGAGCAAATCTTTATTCAAAGAAAATCAAATTTGTTTTGAATGTCACAAAAGTTTGCATCAACCAGAACTAATTTTTGGGGCCACTCAAGCAACATGGCAGCTTATTAGCCAACATATTACCTGATTAATTTTAGGGGCAAAAATGGAAAACATTTTAAAACATATACTCCCCTCACCCATCACCGGTCCGGGCACCACAGCTCTTTGTCCAGTCTGCTGCCGGTTTTCTTCTTTCCTTCGGCTCCAGTCTTGTCTTCTGTTATTGTCCTTCGGTGCATTGAGCGCTGAGTAGGTCTCAAGGGACATCATTATGTTGAAGGGAATTGCACATCATGACGTTGTGTGAGACCTTGTCAGCGCCGGAGGCACCGAAGAGTCAAGAAGAATGAAGGTGGAAGACAGCGGCGAGCCGTAGAGCACCGGGCAGGGAGCTGGGGTGCCGGGACAGGATAGAGTGGAGGTTTTCAGGTTTTATCCTCTTCATTTATTATCCTTTGTGGTCTGGAGAGACCTTGGAGCTTAATAAATGGCTTTTACCACCAAAAGGACTGAAATTGGATTTCCTTGCCGAATTTGGCAAAACAAATTTTGTCCGACTCGCTCATCTCTAATTCCTTCACATATTCCCGTCTCATAAAACACTCAACAACACAGAACCCGGCAAAGTGATTCCATTTACTAGATTTGCTTCTGGTTCAGTATAATCAATACCTCTTCACCTTCATCTTCTTCTTCTTCCAGGACCAGGCCTGGCGTTCTTGGCCTATCCAGAGGCCGTCACTCAGCTCCCCATCTCTCCGCTCTGGGCCATCCTCTTCTTCTCCATGCTG